>NW_020173037.1:11870475-12045337 GCF_003031525.2 Neophocaena asiaeorientalis asiaeorientalis
GAATGGATAAAGAAGTTATGGTACATATATACAATGGAATATTACTCAGCCATAAAAAGGAATGAAATTGGGTCATTTGAAGAGATGTGGATGGATCTAGAGACTGGTGTACAGAGTGAAGTAAGTCAGAAAGTGAAAAACAAATGTCACACATTAATGCATATATATGGAACCTAGAAAAATAGTATAGATGAACCAGTCTGCAGGGCAGAAGTTGAGACACAGATGTAGAGAACAAACGTACGGACGCTGAGGGGGGAAAGTGGCGGGGGTTGAAGCAAAATAGGAAAAAAATACATATTTACATGGATTATCTGAAATTTAAAAATAAAGAAAAACATTCTTGGTATGTGTTCATGTACTTTAATCCGTTACTTAGTCATATCTATCTAACTGAAATATTTTGAAGAATGTATTTTTTATTGCAGTCTTGAAGATTTTAATTATTTAATGAAGTTGCCTGTAATTTTCTGCAAAGTTGCATTTTACGATTAATAAATTTTAAATTGTTTATATCTTCAATTGATTTCTCTATAGACCACAATATTTTTATTTGGAAAAATACTCTTTCTACAGATGCTAAAGTACTTGGTAAACTGAGAACAAATTCTGCTAAATAGAAGAATTTATTCGTATAAATTCTAATTCACAATTCTAATTATTTTTCTACATTGAAATATGTAAATAATTCAGACCAAATACTTTTATAGGTACTATCTCTTTTCTTAGGAAAAAGTACATTTCTTTTTTTTCTTTTTTTAAACTGAGATATAACTGACATACAACATTATATTAGTTTCAAGTGTACAACATAATGATTTGACATATACATATTGTGAAAAGATCACAATAAATCTAAACATTCATCAACACACATAGTTACACATTTTTTTTCTTGTGATGATCTACTTTCAGAAACTTTTAAATATACAATACAGCATTGTTAACTAAAGTCACCATGCTATACATTATATCCCCATGACATTTATTTTATAACTGGAAATTTGCAAGTTTTGACCTCCTTGACCCATTTTGCCCAACCCCGACCCCAAAGTACATTTCTTTTTCTCTTTTTTTTTTTTTTTTTTATGTGGTACGCGGGCCTTTCACTGTTGTGTGCCGTTGCGGAGCACAGGCTCCGGACGCGCAGGCTCAGCGGCCATGTCTCACGGGCCCAGCCGCTCGGCGGCATGTGGGACCTTCCCGGACCGGGGCATGAACCCGTGTCCCCTGCATCGGCAGGCGGACTCTCAACCACTGCGCCACCAGGGAAGCCCCCAAAGTACATTTCTTTAACAAATACTGTGTAAGATAAATCTGATCAAATTAAGTTGTATCTATTTATGATTCTTTTTAATATTTTGCCAAATGTAGATGCTGCAAAATTGTAAGCCTTCTAGATATCATTCTATTCCACTTCAGAATCTAAATCTGTACAATTAAAAGTAAGAGTTTTGTCAACAGAGCGCCACAAATCAAGATCTTCCAAAGCACAAGCACGAGTATAGATTTTTTAAATTAAATCTTGTACAACATCTGAGCCCTCAATGTTTAATTGTTCAATTTCTCCTTTGCCTTTTTAGGGATAATTTTCAATATCTCCCTATTTGCAACTTGGTTTTTGATGGTTTCAGTTTGTTAAAAGCTTCCAACATTAAATTTTTTTGGTCCTTCCTTCATTGACTACTTCGATTAAACATTTAAAATTGATTTTAATCCAAAAGTAATCAGAAGACTTATTTATATAAAAAAAAGTTTCTTCTGCTACCAATGAAGCCACATTAATGTCAATTGCTTCTCTTTTTAGTATATATATAAGAAAACTTGGAATTGAAAATGAGTGAAATTAATCTAGAAGAAATGGTATTTGATCTAAATAAAAAGTCACGCTTCACTGAGCAATATGTAAATACATCTTCTGCAGCTAAGCAAAACTTTGAAGTAGATGCTGATGCAGTCTCAACAGATGTGTGTCTTCCGCTTTTTCTGTAGTCAGTGATATCATTATGGTTCCCCCACTGTGGACAATAAATGTCGACAAATGCTTTGTTCATGTTATAGTTTCATTATCGACTATCATTAAGACACAGACATCTAAGCATCTAATTTTTCATTAAGTACGAACTTTTCATGTTTTTAGCTGATTGTTGGCAGAAAGATTTATTGCAAAATAAAGAGGCATTCTTTTTTATTTTTTTTGCAGTATGCGGGCCTCTCACTGTCGTGGCCTCTCCCGTTGCAGAGCACAGGCTCCGGACGCACAGGCTCAGCGGCCATGGCTCACGGGCCCAGCCACTCCGTGGCATGTGGGATCTTCCCGGACCGGGGCATGAACCCACGTCCCCTGCATCGGCAGGCGGACTCTCAACCACTGCGCTACCAGGGAAGCCAAAGAGGCATTCTAAATGGGCTAGTTTCCCATTGCTGCTATAACAAATTCCACAAACTTAGTGACTTAAAATAATACGAATGTATTGTCTTACAGCTCTGGAGGTCAGAAGTCCAAAATCAGTCTCACTGGGCTAAAGCCAAAATGTCAGTTAAGCTGGTTCCTTCTGGAGGCTCAGAGGGGAGAATCCATTTCCTTGCCTTTTTCAATTTCTTGAGTCCACTTGTATTCCTTAGCTCATGACCCCTTCCTCACATCACTCCAAACTCTTGGTTTGGTGATAACATCTACTACTGACTCTGAGCTCCTGCGTCCCTCATATAAGGACCCTTGAGTACATCAGGCCCACCTAGATCATCCAGAATAATCTCTCCATTTCAAGACCCATAACTGACCTACATTTTCAAATGTAATATATTCACAGGTTCCAGGGATTGGGACATGAACATCTTCAGGGGGTGGAGGACATTATCCAGCCTACTACACTAAACAATATAAACACTAGATGCAGATTTACACAATACGGTAAACGACACAACCAATGTAGCAGCAGCTTTCAGATACTCCCTATAAGCTCTGAGGTAGAACTTCTTAGCCTCTTTCCTGAACATATCTCAAGTCCACCTATATTAGCCTGTATTTTCTCATATTTCACCTTGGCCCCATTGACTGCAGACTGGCACTTTGAGGGTACAGCATCACACAGACCAAAGGATGGGTCACAGCACAACTGGCTGGTTTACCAAGTCAGCAGCGGCAACCAGCACCTGGTCCAGCAGCATCAACTACCAGCACCTGGGAAGAAAGGGCGTTCGTTGTCCCCAGCTGCCCCTGTCCAGAGCGCTTCATTTTATCAGCAAACATGCTGCATACTGTCTTTGAAAAGGAGTCAGGCTACATCTGGAAAGCTACAAGAAAAGAGGCCTGATGATTAGCTGTGTTTCAGACTTAACCATGCATTGAAGGGAGAACTCTGGCTGCTGCACTGTGTCTCACATACGATTGGTCAAGGAGTAAAAGCTACCAAACCCACCCCTGCTTATCTCTGTACTAGTAGAAACAGTACCTCCGTTAAAAAGGAATATCTGGGGACTTCCCTGGTGGCGCAGCGATTAAGAATCCGCCTGCCAGTGCAGGGGACATGGGTTCGAGCCCTGGTCCAGGAAGATCCCACATGCCGCAGAGCAGCTAAGCCTGTGCACCACAACTACTGAGCCTGTGCTCTAGAGCCCGCGAGCCACAACTACTGAGCCCTCATGCCACAACTACTGAAGCCTGCGTGCCTAGAGCCCGTGCTCCGCAACAAGAGAAGCCACCGAATGAGAAGCCCACACACCGCAACGAAGAGTAGCTCCCGCTTGCCGCAACTAGAGAAAGCCCACGCACAGCAGTGAAGACCCAACACAGCCAAAAATAAAGAAATACATTTATTAAAAAAAAAAAAAGGAACATCTGGGACAAAGGCTAATCCAGACAGGATGCCAGAATAAGAGGCAAAATCAGGGACTGTCTCAAGCAAACCTAGACCTATAGTTTTACTCTTAATAAGTATGATTCCTTTAAATTAGAAAAATTCCTTTAAATTAGGAGAAAACAAAAAAGCCAAGACTTAGCTAAGGAAAGACTAAAAATATAATTGAGCTTAATGTCAATGGAATTTAACCTCTATTTAGTTACTCTAAATTATGTAGCACTTTCTTTATAAGCAGCAATTAATAATAGCTTATATTTTACAAACGAGATACATATTTTAGAGGAGATTTCTATTTTAGAGGAAAATGCTAAGAGACTGGATGGTAGAGCGATCCATCTATGGTCTCCTGGTTATTCATGAACCAATCAAACTTAAGCAGAGCAGCACCTACTGGCAACTATCCAAACTGCAATAACTACACCTGGCAATTCAAAATCTAGCAAGTGCCGACAAAATCTAGTAACTCCCCTTAGGTCAAAACCTACCTTCAGGGATTCCCTGGTGGCGCAGTGGTTGAGAGTCCGCCTGCCGTCGCAGGGGACACAGGTTCGTGCCCCGGTCCGGGAAGATCCCACATGCCGCGGAGCGGCTGGGGCCGTGAGCCATGGCCGCTGAGCCTGCCAGTCCGGAGCCTGTGCTCCGCAACGGGAGAGGCCACGACAGTGAGAGGTCCGCGTACCGCAAAAAAGAAAAAAAAAAAACACCTACCTTCACTGTGTGTGTTTATATCCCATACTGGCTCCTGCACGGAATCCTCATGATTGCATTCCCTTTCTTCAAATTTGCTTCCCAGGCTTCTGGCCCCAGAGCACTCCCGGGTTTCCTTATCTTGACTTTCTCTTTCCTCACTCCTTGGCTGGTTTCTCTTCCTGCTTCCACACCCTAACTGTAGGTGTCCCCCTAAAACCAAGGTCTCAGTCCTTAGCTCCTCCTCTTCACAAGCACCCTCTTGGAGCTTCACTTACCATCTGTCTCACTGAGTAACATCTCCTCCTTTCTTGATTCTCACACAGACTCCAGGTCCCGCGCTCATGTTTCAGCTCAAGTCTGTCTCCAGACCTCACTATTTCCTTTCTGTGAATTCTAATAGCATTTATAACCCATACCACACAATCTGTATGTACACATGCAAACATATATATGTATGCGTGTATGTATCTCCTATGTTTTTCTCGACACATTTCCTGTGTGTACCTTTGCTCCCTTCCCAACCAGAGAGAAAGGTTTTCAGGCATGAAGGTGAGGTCTTTCATTCATTCATTCAACAAACATTTATTGAGAACCTACTGTGTGCAAATACTTAGATACATAAGTAGATAAATCGAAGATCCCTGGCTTACAGAGCTTATACTTTAGTGGGGTGGGGTGAGGTAAGGGCAAGGAGAGACAATGAACAATAAGCTAATAAATAAGTAAACTGTTTAGTACATTACTGAGTGGCAAGTACTCAACTCACGTGGCTTGTAGCTACCGTATTGGATAGCGCAGGTCTAATGTCTTCACTCCTTGGATGTCATTTAACTTAACCTGGAGAAAAGTCAGAAACAAATCAAGCTGCTGTATTAGCATTCATTTTTCTCAGATGCAAAGCAGCCCCCTGCATCCACGTTTATCCTACCGCAATGCAGGTGGTGGGAGCAGGCAGCACGACCACATTAGCAAATTCAGGTGCACAGTCCCCGGGGCTCACACCCCCCGGACTCAGAGCCATCAGATGATCCCCTTTCTCAGTTTTAAAAAATGCAACAAAACAAACTGTCTGGCCGACTCTGAAGGCCAATTACAGAGGAGAGTTTCCAAAAACATTTGAGAGATGATGTCACCGGAATGAATGGACGGCTTGCCAAGGTCTTGAAGAGAACAACCCTTAGATTATACAGCTTTCACAGTACTGTCTAATCAGACACAGGAGCAGGCTGTTTCGATACAGCTTTGGGGGGCAGCGATTTTGCCGGAACTGCCTCAGAACCACCCTGTCAAACACCTCTCTCGGGTATCACCAAACCCCATTTGCACCCCTGACCTTGCTCCATTCCTGCCTCCACCATTTATGGGGGATTTTTGCCTACTCTATTGTTTTCTGTTCTGTGTTAGTCTTATATTTTATTTCCTTTTAATGAAAATTATATATAACATGCAATATTTGTATTTAAAAAGATAGGAGATCATATTTACATGTATGTGTGCTCGAGGAGAATATCTCTGGAAGGATATTTTTTAAACTGACAAACATCACTGCCTCTGGGGCGGGATGCTGAGGACTGAGGATCAGAAATGGGGACAACTCCCTCCTCACAAACTCTGTATTTTTTTAAAAATAATTTTTATTGGAGCATAGTTGCTTTACAATGTTGTGTTAGTTTCTGCTGTACAGCGAAGTGAATCAGTTATATGTATACATATATCCCCTCTTTTCTAGAGTTCCTTCCCATTTAGATCACCACAGAGCATTGAGTAGAGTTCCCTGTGCTATATAGTAGGTTCTCATTAGTCATCTACTTTATACATTATACATTTTTTACCATATGCATCTTTTACTTATTTTCTAAAGTCTTTTTTTAAAATTTATTTTTGAGCAGTTTCAGGTTTACAGAAGAAATGGGCAGGAAGTACAGGATGTACTCCCTCAGCTACCACACCCCATCACTAACATCGTGCACTGGTGTGGGGTTCCCATCTTACAACTGATGAGCCAATACTAATAAGTGATTACGAAAGTCCACAGTGCACATTAGGGTTCCCTTGATGTTGAACATTCTGTGGGTTTTGACAAATGTATATCGCGTGTGTTTGCCCTTATCATATCACAGAGAACAGTTTCACTGACCTCAACATCCCCTCTGCCCACCCATTCCTCCCTCCTTCCCTCTAAGCCCCAGCAAAGACTGATCATTCTACTGTAGCCATAGTTGTGCGTTTGATTTTTCTTTTGCCGTGTGTATCTTTTACTCATTTTTCAAAAACCACTTTTAAGGCAGCAAAAATATTTTGGAAAAGTCTATTCAAACTGAGTCTCACGGGAGGGTCCCCTCCAAACTGTCATCATAAGGGAATTTAACAATATTGAACAAACCTCTATAAAATGTGTATTGAGAAAATTATTAAAAACAAAAATGAACATTTTCCGGACAGCCTAAGGAAAAAGGACTACATTGTGTGCCAAATAACTTCCTTTCCCTCCATCCCCTCTAGTGTCTAAAGAATAATTAAGTTGACATAATCAAGAAACTTACACAAAGCAGAGGTATTTGTCAATCTATTATTAATCGAAAGTAATAATTATGGGTGTTGCAACTCAAAGAGCAAAATTAGAGGACACGAGACAGAGAACTCCCAGATTCTCAGACAAGAAATGACACTCAGGATGACAATGCCCTTCCTGAGGGCACATAACTGCTGTGTCGTTACTAGTGATTTTCCAACAGCTACCGCCCACCCTGACGACCTGACACACCCCTGGTGCCCAGCTTAGTCCCATCTTTACATCAGAGGAGCTCCGGAGGATTAGCACGGAGGTGATGTTCTGGGACTGAATGGGCGGGGATGGGTGAAGCTCTTTGTCTTACTTCATTTGGTAATAAAACTAAAAAATAAGAGATTTTTTAAGGCTTTTTTTTAGGCTTCATTTTTAAGCCTGTATCAAATGTACTTGTATAAAAACGACGGTGTCAAAATGCCATGTGCCCTCCCCGACTTAATGGGATACTAGTACGCCTCTTGCTCCAAGGACAGGAAGTGGAAGCAGACACAGGTGGAAGGACCGTTCGGCCCCCAAAGTGCTCGTCGTAACTTACACAAACCAATTTCCCTGGATTAAATGCGCTCCACCCAAACAGAGTTGATTCATTCATTTTGCGTTCCCTGTAGAGACTCTCAGAATTTCTGAATTTTCTAAATCAATGCCAAATAGCAATATCAGAATGAATCTTCTTGCTTGCTTCTAATCACAGGCTGTGATTTAAAACCCCAGTGCTGCAATTCTACCGTCTCCATGGTCTTCCTTCCAAAACACATGTCAGTTCACCACCTTCAGGCTTAAAAGGTTTGTATACAGAAACCAACAAGGGGTGTGACAATTGCCAAACATGGGTCTGAGGTCTCCTGAAGGAAAAACCGTGACCACAGCAGGGAGACTGATTCTCCATAGCACCTTTTGTTAGTCTGAATTAAGAAAAGCAGCTGAGTCATCCTAAACTCTTAATCCTTGTAAGAATCACCTGATGAGTTTGTTTCTCACTAAGTTACATCTCCTTTCTTGATACTCACCCAAACTCTAGGACTCCTCAGCTAGAGATCATCCTAGGTTAGGATGGGGCATTAAAGGGGATTCTGATGCTAGTGGTCCAGTTGGCTCTCAATCCTCAGTGAGTGAATGAGTTTCATTCATTTTTATTTTACCTTCACTTCACTGTGGCCCACATTCTTCTGGAGAAGAAACAGAAACCCAAAGGACAGCCTTATTTAAATATTCAGTTATATCATTGATTATTTGCTTGTAATTTATATCCAAACTCTTTCTAGAATTGCTTAAGCACTTCAGTGCCTGAGGAGGATTTTGATGAGAAAGAAGCGTTGGGGAAAACTAGGTGCTGGGACCTCGGGATCGGCAAATATTTGTGAGCGGCTACTGTAGGCTCAGCACCTGTTTTCACAAATGCGTGCTCTCAGGTAGTCCCCCCAGCAACCTCATTTTCTAAATGAGGAAGTGAAGGCTCAGAGAGGTTCGATCATTTGTCCAAGGTCACACAGATACTGGGTGTGTTTGTGTTGTATCAATCCTAGAACCGTCAATTACCCACAAGTGCAATCTATCTAAAGAAGGAAACATGCAAGCGTGAAATCACCTGTCTTTAAATTAATGGCAAAAGAAAAAAACCTCTTGAAAATATTTTGAAATGATGGCTCCATGAGCATGACCAACAATAACCCCTCTGGAAAGGGGAAATAATCTGGCTACTTGTGGTTCGAAAAATGCTGCCCCACCCTCAAAGTCATACCTACCAAGTCCGCGGGCTCCCTACGTACCGTGCCCTCCTCTTGAGTCATATAAAGGAACCAGGGACAGGAAAGAGGGGGAATTCCATTCGAACTGAGGTCTTGTTTCAGGAATGAGTGACTCAGATGCCTCTGACAGACTTCCTACCCAACCAACAGCCTTATTAAGGAGGCACCAGCTTTCAGCACATACTTTATGGGACTTAGGCTTCCAGAGCCCCAATTTTTAGCATATGGGTCCCACATCTGCAGACAAAACCTTCAGAAAGCTCTGGGGCAAGTGGCTTAGCTTCCCTGAACCACAGCATTCCCGTGAACACAGTAAGGTTAATAACACCTACCACGCAGAGAAGTTGTGAAGAAGAAATAAGACAGGAGGTAATGAGGTTGGCACAAAGCAGGTCCTGGATTGATGGGAATTCCTTCTGGACGGCCAAGAGAAAGGAAGAGGGATTATCGTGAACAGCGGTGGTTAAAGTGCTTTCCCATGGACTCCATTTCTTCAACGAGCATGAGTTGGGTGCCCATGGTGGGGCTGGAGACAAAAGGGGAAGGTAGGTGGGCCAGAGTAGGGCTCCATCGATAACGCAATGGGATGAATGAAGAAACAGAGGAGCATCAAAGAGGCAGGGCCCCCGGAAGACTGACTTGTTCTTCCTGGAGTTTCAGGAGGACCCCAGGGGAAGGTGGGATTGGACGATTAGACAGGGCAGGGAAAGGGAGGTTGCCAGGTGGAGAGAAGGCATTTTAGGCAAAGCAAACAGGAAAAGCAAACACACGGAGACTAAGCATGTGCTCAGGGATTGGAAAACAGTCTTTTTGGAGGGAGTGGAGAGTATGGTGGCAAAGGCTGAAAGATAAAGCGGAGAAAGGCCACAGGGCGGGCACCTAAGGGCCTAGGAGGCCCTGCTCAGCAGGGGTCTTGACTCTGGTTGGCAGTGGGCAGGCATTTGAAGCCCAGGAAGACAAGGGCTCTGAAGAGATCTCTGTTACAGTAAAGCTCTCACTAGCAGCTCTGCACATGACATGATGAATAGTGCCAAAATGTTGAAAAGTGACCAAAAATAAACAATGAGGGAGAAATAAGTAGAAAAGGCTAAGAGCCTGGATACTCCATGGGTTCTATAATTAGCATTTGAATAACTACACAGGATTGTGGTGAGAAGCTGCCAGAGGTTCATAACACTAAACCCCAGTGTATGGTGACTGCCATATGTTATGTGGTGTGTCCTTCCTAGTGGCACATTCCAAAGTATAACTGGGAGCCTATGGTATTCAAAAGGGCATATGGTCCAGTCAGTTCAAAATGGTCCCTCTCCCTAAGCAATGAGGTCAGCTCCTGACAGAGGTCAGTTTCCATCGAACACCTTGATTTGTTTTCTTGGACTCAGCTTTCTCTGAGGGGCACAACTGTGCCCTGGAATACAGTTTTATAGTTTTGCTTTGCCCATTCATTCACTCACTTATTCATATAACAAACATTTGTGAAGACTTACTGTGTGCTGCTAGTATGAGGGTTATAAAAGAAAATGTGAAGATAACAGGAAGAGATGGCTTCTACCTTCAAAGCAATTGCTCCTAAGTATACATAGCTATAACAAAATGAAGTCTGCTAAATGGGCCTTAAGAAGCGCGCCAAAAAATTTACCACAGCCAAGACATTGAAGCAACCTAAATGTCCACTGAGAGAGGAATGGACAAAGAAGATGTGGTATATATATACAATGGAATATTACTCAGCCATGAAAAAGAATGAAATAATGCCATTTGCAGCAACATGGATGGACCTAGAGATTATCATACTAAATGAAGTAAATCAGACAGAGAAAGCCAAATATCATATGGTAGCATTTATATGTGGAATCTAAAAAATAATGATACAAATGAACTTATTTACAAAACAGAAATGGACTCACAGACATCATAAACAAACTTATGGTTATCAAAGGGAAAACGTGGGAGGGGGAGGGATAAATTAGGAGTTCGGGATTAACAAATACACACTACTATATATAAAATAGGTAATCAACAAGGACCTACTGTATATCACAGGGAACTCTACTCCATCTTCTCTAATAACCTATATGGGAAAAGAATCTGAAAAAGAATGGATATATGTATAACTGAATCACTTTGCTGTACACCTGAAAGTAACACAACATTGTAAGTCAACTATAATATAAAATAAAATTTTTAAAAAAAGGACAGCACCATTATGGGGGCTCAAAGTGAGAAAGGTGATTTGAGAAACTTAGTTACTGCACATAATTTGAAAATCATGTATTTCTCAAGGTGTGGTCCACAGAACCAGAGCACAGGCATCACCTGGGAGCTTGTTAGAAATGTGAAATGATAGACTCTACCCAGACCTACCAAGTCCGGTTCTGCATTTTAGTGAGATCCTCCAGAGGTGTGTATGCTCATCCAAGTGTGGAAGGCACTGGCTTAGAACCTCCAAGGTCCTAAAGTTTGTTTTAAATATGATGGTTGTCTTTTTTAAGTAAATGATAAGCAGAAAGTGATCAAAACTAAACTCCTCATATTGTGAGATTAACCTAACCACAACATAATCTTCAAAATTAGTACTTCTTTTCCTTAAGTGCCTCTTGTATTTCCAATTCTTCCTTTATTCAATATGAGAAGGAGGCAGGTGTGTGGGGCTCAAAGACGAAAAGAGAAGGGGAAAAAAATAGGTGCTCTCTGGGAGGCAGACAGGGCTGGCAAGCTACCAGCAAATTCTGTTCTGGAAAATAAAGCCTCTGTGCTTTGAGGTGGTCTGAGGCCATTTGCTCTTAGATCTTTGTTTCACCTGGCCTGGCAGCTGTCCTGCACTGCTACATCAGCACCAATGCATGGGCTTTTTGGCCACTTTTATTTCATATGTGGATCTAGAAACATTTGTTGAGCACCTACTAAGGGCAGAGCATGGGCTAAATGCTCTAAGGTCCACATAGGCATAGTCAAAGGTGTGTAGAAATAATTATAAGAATAGATAGAAAGCAAGTTGTACCAAAAGAGAGATACAAACCAAAGGCTATGAATGCTCAGATAAGGGAGGGAAAATTCCTGGCTCAGGAAATCCAGGAAGGCTTCATGAAGGAGGCACCAAAACCAGCTGGGCCTTGAATGATGATGAGGATTTCAAGAGGTAATTCTGGGATTAGAGTTTTTGAGAAAGAGTATCTAGTCCAGAAAAAGTAAGGAGGTGGGAAGATGAAGGATTTCTCTGAGGAGGAGTGTGAGAGAGAAAGATGGAAAGAAGATTTGGGGGTAGTTATAGATGGCCCCAAATGCCCAAATGTGGGCAGCAGGAAGCCACCAAGGATTTTTGAGTAGGGCAATGACATCGCCGTTATCTGTGCTTTGGAGTTATACACCAGGCACTCTTTTCTGGGGAAGGAGGGAGGAAGAATTTGTGAGACTCTCCTATTGCTTCCTAGATTCCCAGTTGAAGACACAGTTATTATCCTCTTCTTTCGTGTCCTTCTATCTCCCCACACCAGTACCACCCTCACCTTCCTGCCAACCATGTAGTTAACAGATGCTCAGCATCTCAAAGTTAACTGGGGCTGGATGACACTCCAGCCCCCACTGCGGCCTGCCCTGAGGCTTGGGAAGCGGTACCAGCCCTGTGTCCAGCAAGACAGCCATGGAGTACGGGTGTGCTCTGATGGCAAGTATGAAAGTAAGAGATTTATCAAAGTCAAGGGCTGTGATGATTCTCATTGGGCATGTTTATCATCAGAAAGGAGGGCTATCAAATAAGAAGCCCCATTTGACAGTAATCTCCTTTCACCTATACTTGTTTCTGGGTACGTGCTGTTCTAAGAAGAAACGTTCAGTCCTTTTTCCCGTGAACCTGGTTCCTCTGAGCCGGCTGTTTCTTCTTTCTCCTAATAGCATCACAAAACTTGGGGACTGGATGGAACTGGCGAGTCCAACTTGCCAATTCCCTTCTTTAATGGGGAGGCTGAATGACTTGTCCAGTTGCAGTTGGCCAAGCCAGAGGAGAGCCTTTTAAAAATATATAAATTATAAAAGCTAGAGGGGGCCCTCACATCCTCCCACCCTTGGAAGTGAGGTTTTCTCTGTCAACCATGTCCACAAGGCTGTTTTGTGTCCAGGAAGGGCCAGCTCCAGCCTTACTCTGGGCCGCAGGCCAGTGGGAGGGTCCTCCCACCAGGTGCCAGGGCAGCAGTACCTCTGACAGCAGAAGAAGGCGTCCCACCCGCAGGACCCAGCCTGGACATCCCAACCCCTGGACTGACTCCCATCCAATGTTCTGAGACCCTGCTTTCACTCTGAAAAACAGAAATGTAATGGAATTCTAAACTGTCTAGACGAAAATTTTAAGCTAAGAAAACGGAACTTATTCTGCCTGGCCTAGACCAAAGTACAAAGAGGTTGGTGTGAAATCACTTCCTTGGTGAGAACTAAGTGAGACATCCTTGGTTGCTTCCCAGAGGGGGTGAGAAGGAGTTATTCTCCCTAGGCATTCTTGTGGAGAATCACTGTACATGTGGGGGACAGTCACTCCTGATGAAGTGCTCAGAGAGGGAAAGAAAGACACCTTCTCCAACATGTGGCCACGAGTCTCACTACATCAAAACATTCCCTTGGGCCCTAACCATCTTCTGCTTTGATTTAAACTTATAAAGGAGAAAAGCAATGGCCAGTTAAATAAGGCATGAAATACAGGAAGGTCTTGGCAGATTTTCCTTTTGTCCTGGGCTTTCTCTAATCACCTGTGCTAACACGTAAGGTGCAGGAGCCAAAGCCCTATTTCTGAAACAGCATGGGTCAACCTGAGGGCAGAGCCTTGCTTTGGTCTTGATTTATAGAAACAAGGCAAGACTCACAGCCTCAAAACAACCTCAGGTCAGAAAACACTGAAGCCAGAACAAAAATATAAAACAAAACAAAACAAACAAAAAAAGAAAAAGAAAACACTGAGGCCAGAAAGACTGAGTTTCCTAAAGAGTAACATAAAGGCAGATCAGAGCATTCTGTCACCCAACCAGCCAGGCTCATGAGGGAGGATAGGGCCGGACAGTAAGAAAGGTAAGCTGTCCTCAGTGTCCACTGGAGGCTGGTGCCAGAACCCTCCACGAATACCAGAATCAGCGGATGCTCAAGACCCTTATATAAAATGGCATAAATTTACATATATTCTCTACACACATCCTCTTGTATACTTTAAATCATCTCTACATTACTTACAATACCTAATACAATGTAAATGCTATGTAAACAGTTGTAAATACACTGTAAATGCTGTGTAAATACACTGTAAATTCTGTGTAAATAGTTGGAAATACAATGTAAACACCATATGAATAGTTGCTGGAGTAAAGCAAATTCAAGTTTTGCTTTCTGGAACTTTCTGGAATTTTTTTTTCTTAACATTTTCAATCCATAGTTGGTTGAATCTACAGATGCGGAACCTGAAGATACAGAGGGCCAACTGTAGTCTTCCTGATATTTATGTTAGTGTCCAATTTAATATAATGCATTCCATATATATAATTTTAATTTTTCTAGAAGCCATACATAAAAAAGCAAAAATAAACAGAAAATTAATTTTCATATTTTTATTTAGCCCAATGTATCTAAAATATTATCATTTTATCATGTAGTCAACTTAAAAATTATTAGTGAAATCTTTCACATTCTCTTTTGTACTAAGTCTTTGAAATCTGGCATGCATTTTATACTTAGAGCACACACCATATGATCCAGCAATCCCACTCTAGAAAAGATGAAAACTCTAATTCAAAAAGCTACATGTACCCCAATGTTTATAGCAGCACTATTTATAATAGCCAAGACACGGAAGCAACCTAAACGTCCATCAACAGATGAATGAGGAACATGTGGTACATATATACAGTGGAATATTACTCAGTCATTAAAAAGAATGAAATAATGCCATTTGCAGCAACATGGATGCAACTAGAGATTATCATACTACGTGAGATAAATATCATATATCACTTACATGTGGAATCTAAAAAAATGATACAAATGAACTTATTTATGAAAGAGAAATAGACTCACAGACATAGAAAACAAATTTATGGTTACCAAAGGGGAAAAGGGGGGCAGGGATAAATTAGAAGTTTGGGATTAACAGATATAAACTGCTATATATATTAAAATATATAGATATAGATAAAATAGATAAACAACAAGGACTTACTATTAGCACAGGGAATTATATTCAGTATCTTATAATAACCTATAATGGAAAAGAATCTGAAAAAGAATATGTACATATAACAAATACATATAACTGAATAATATAAGAATATATAATATATATAACTGAATCGCTTTGCTGTACACCTGAAACTAACACAACATTGTAAATCAATCAAACCAGCCACATTTCAAGTAATGAACAGACACATGCAGTTAATGGCTATTGTACTGAACCTCTCAGAGTCAGGTAATTAAAAATAAAGGGAAAAAATAATCTAAGGACACCAGTATTCATCTTGCCTGCCTACTGCAGTAGGGGAAGAGGCCATCATAAGTATTGATGGAAATATCACTGCCATCTGCATGGTCTTCAGAGAGCTTGTTCCACCTTCACCCTGACCCTGTGAACTGGGGATTATTCGCTCCTGATTAACAATAAGGAAACAGGGTCAGTAGTCTGAGGGTTGGTCCAAGGTCACACCATGAACAAGTGGATGTGGGATTCAAACCCAGGACTCCTGACTCCTCATGCTGGCCATACAGTGCTCTGGAAGAGCCTGCTTCCAGGCGACAATTCCTGAAACTCCAAGGGACTCTCGTGGCTTTGTTCTGTCCTGTCCCACACAGAATTCACTCTCTTTTTAGATGACCCATGACACACCACCCCAATGCAGATGGACACCTATGCATATCATCCAGGGTTACTTCTTAGGAAATGCAGGGTTAGGTGGGAAGCTGGGATCCAAGCAGGCTCTCCCGGGGCACACGTGTGGGCAGGGGCTTTGGGAGTCCCCTGGTGCACCCTCTCTCTTTGCCCCACCCCCCAGTAGGACCTGCTGGGCCCTCACATGCTCTGCCTGCCCTCTCTCACACTCACCCCAGGCCTCTCCCAGCTCCTCGAGTCCCCGTAGTGCATTTGCGCTGGGAGCATAGCTCTCCGCTTAAGTGCTGGGATGTGCTAACGTGCTAGACTTGGGGACACCACTGCCAGCACAACAGGGGCCTCCGGAGGGAATACCTAGACCTGAAGAGGGCAAGGCAGTGGAGCAGATATTCAGAAGAGAGAGAGGGGTTTTCACACAGCCTCCCTCATGTCTACTGGTCCAGGACAGTGATGCTCTAGAACTCAACGCTCCACTCAGATCTAAACAACAGGGCCTTCACCACTTCATCTAAAGGATGCCCAAGCTGCAGTCCTGGATAAGTCACATTTACTATAGTTAGAAAGGGTCACTCCAGATGGTGGAGACCCTGGGGCATATGGCAACAGATAGAGGAAGGCTCTGCTTTCCTCTGCATCTCCCACCACCCTCCCCTCATCTCATCCACACACACACACACACACACACAAACACACACACACACACACACACTCTGCAAATCAAAACTTGGTCAAGGAGCTGCCACATCTCCTGCCTGCCAGGTCTTGCTCTGCCCATGAACACTGGGCTAAGATGTAAATTGGGGGATTCTCTCTGGGGGTTCCCTCCTCACCACCATCCTTTCTCTCTGCACGTGCAGGCCCCCTGGACCCGGTACAAATCCACCCCTCGTTGACATCCTTTGCATTCTGTCCTCCTAACAAGGGCCAGCCGTGCTCACCGGAGTGCAAACACCGCTGCGCGCTCCGCTCCCTGAAATGCCAGATGGACAGCCCCCCACCCCTCATTTGTGGGTCCACATCTGACAGAGCAAAAGGCTTTTATCTCAGAAGTAAAGAGACCGGTTCTGAGCGGCAACCCCGCCCCCAAGCACACATGGAGTCAAAAAGACATTTGTCCAAAGGGCCTGTCACAGGGAAAACTTTTGTTTTGTTTTAAGCATTTTCTCTTCCCGCCAAAATATCTTGTACCCGATGCAGCAGCAGCAGCAGCAGCAGCAGGTCCGTGGAAAGCCTGCCATCTGACCTGCTCGCACGTCCCTCTTCGCGTCCCATCTGGTGTCTGGCGCACACAAAGGCCCCCGGCCGCCCCGCCCCACCCTTTCTGCAGCCTGGGGTGCTTTGGGGCGGCCGCACCCCGCCAGCGGCCACCGGTCGTCCCGTCCCTCAGGCCCGCCCCATGCGAGGGGCTGGTCCCCGCGCGCCCCGCGGCCCGAGGACCGACAGGCGATGTCAGCGGGTGTCCGAGCCCTGGGACCCATCAGGCGCTGGCACGAAGGATTAACACGCGCGCGCCTCTGACTGAGCAGTTCCCAGCTCCCGGGAACGAACGCGGCCTGGACTGCAATTTACGAGGGCGCAAAGACTCAGCTGCCACGGAGCCGCAGCACTACCTTTCTGCACAGCAGCAAAAATCTGGAAACAACTCTGAGTTAAGAATGGGTTGGGTTTCATCGATCGTGGAAATAGCGATTACAGATGATGCTGGAGACCTGTGTGTCTGTTGGCATCAAAGGACATACACAAAAACACTCTTAAATATCAATAGCAAGTTTCAAAGTAATATGTATAATGCGTTGATTCTGTTTTGTTATATAATATATACACACACACACATATATGTATGTATGTAGAAAAAGTATCTATGCCAAGAGGTTAAATGATTATTTCTGGCTATTGAGTTTATGATTGATTTTATCTTCCTATATCTGATCATATTTTCTGATTTTTACACATGTCCTTAATTGTGTAATAAAAAAAGAAATTTAAAAAATGAATGCTGGAGACAGCTTTCTCATTTACTTACAGATATTATTTAAAGCCATGGACCAGATGAGGGGAAATATAGAAAAGAGAAGGAGGTCCAGGACAGAGGCCTGGGGACTCCAGGGTTTAGAAATTGGACAGAGGAGGAGAAGACAGGAAAGGAATCCAAGAAGGGGCAGCCAGTAAGAACAGAGAAAAACCAGAAGGTTCCCAGAGGCCAAGAGAAAGAAGTGGCTCAGTCACTATCACTTGTCCCTGAGAGGTCAGAGAATAAGATTAGGACAGCAAATTGGGCATGGGTTGGCAAGATGGAATTTTATCAGATAAGAGGGAAGGCAAGGAAGTGGAGTTCTGCAGAGAAATGCGATATGTGGAGGGCAGTGTCCACCAAGGGAGGGTTGTTTTCTCAGAGTGGGAAACATTTCAACATTGCTGTAGGATGATGAGAACCGTTAGGTAAAGAGGGAGTCAGTGATCCAGTAGCTAGGGATGCTGGGCAGAGGAGGAGGATTTGCAAGGGCAACCAGCTAGGGTGGGTGAGAGACCAGCGGTCCAGCTCCTGGGACAGCTCACCCTCCACAAGGAGAAAGAAAGCAGAGCTTAGGTGCAGGCAGTTCGGGAGGTGTGGCCGGGGTGAGATGAGGTATTTCTAGGATGCGTGGCAGCTGCCTGAGCTTGGACATCGATGTACATTTTACAAAAGATCAGCTGGTACCGTTGTGTGTTTGCCTCTAGCTGCTCTGCAAAGTGCTTCAGCCCATTACTGGAAGGAGCTTCTCCCACCCCTGCCTAAAGCCTATTCTGACTTAAGACTTAAGGGCTGCACCCTCCAGAAAGGTGAGGGAGGTGCTGTCACTAAGCCTGTTTCTAAAATTAAACTAGGAGGTCCTTTATCTCCTGAATTCGTAGTACAGAACTTAAAAAACAAAATAGTAGGAGCTCAATAAATAGGTGTTGAAGGAAGGAAGGGAGGAAGGGAAGAAAGAGGTGGGGGAGGGAAGGAGGAGGAAGCATCTGTGTTTTAGAATTGAGGAAATCAAAGCTCAGAAAGGTAAACATAGGTCTTCTGACTCCAAACCCTGCATATAAAATCAACCAAGAGTTGCATAGAAATATGTGTTGTATTATCAGACACAATTAGAGCTACAGGGACCTTGCATATGATTATTGTCCCCATGTAATTATTAATGGCACCACATTTCAAGCTCCACACTGTCCCTGGGTTAGGTGATCAATTATTTGGTCTCCCAGTTATACTATATAGAGCTACTATAGCAAGTCAACAAAGGCCCCCTGAGTCACTGTCCCTTGAAAACACTCCCATTGGCACCTTGCCAACCGAATGGAGTCATCAGTGGGCACTGAGTTCCGACTGGGGGTGGGTACTTGAGTCAAAGCATTCAGAACCACCTGCAAACTGAAAATTCAACCTTTATCATACTCTCACATGGTTCAGTATCAGATTCTCCCTTTTAACCATCCCTGCATAGCCCTCAGTATTAAATATGAGTGTGAACTGGGCTACATTATTTTTATTTTATTATTATCATCACTTTTTTTTGGCCAAGCCTCGGGGCATGTGGGATCTTAGATCCCCGACCAGGGATGGAAACCGCACCCCCTGCAGTAGAAGCGTGGAGTCTTAACCAGTGGACCGCCAGGGAAGTCCTGCTGTATTGTTTTTTAAATGTTTTGCTCCTACTCTCTTATTTTGTTACTGTTTTACTGATTATACATTCCAAACAAAACTAGATGAATTTTTAACACCTTTTTTGAGGTATAATTAATATACCATAAAATTTGCTCACTTTAAGTGTTCAGTTCAACGATTTTCAGTAAATTCACAGAACTGTGTAACCAACACTACAATAATTGGATTAATTTTATTTGCACAATGGAAATCATTCACATCTTGAGTTTCCTATTAACATGAATTACTTTATGCACACAACTCCATCCCCAAATATATACTCCATATACCTCTCTCTCTCTCTCCCCTTGAATTTTGCACTAATTTATATCTGTGTCAGGAAATGACTTCATCTCAGTGCTTAATAAATGGGAATTATAAAATAATGATTATTACATTCTCGAGCATAATAGTCTGTATTTTTTCCAGGACACACCCCATCTTATGTTTTCATGCAAAGGGGGGAAAATATCATAACTGAGAAGACAGCTCTCCCCTTACAATGCAGGAGTCAGGCAATGGCTGACAACTGATGATTTAATTACATGCCTTAGAGAAGTTCTGCCTCCCAGGTCCCTCTCATCCCTCTTCTCAAGCGCTGTACCTCCTCAGCCACCCACTCACCCTTTATGGTTATTAGTAAACAGACACACTACCTTGTTACTCAGAGCCATTTTCTCTGCATTATAAGAGAGGATAATGCATGCAGCTGTGGGGAATGCAATGAGCCTTATTTCCCGTGAGCCTCTTTGATATTTGTCACAGTCAACATTCTATATGAGGATTAAGGTTGAAATTTGCCGATTAACTTCTCTTTCATCACAGGACCTAAAAAGACATCATCGTGGCTGCACTGATTTCTACCACCACCATGTTCTTCTACATTAATATTATGAAATCAGCTACTCTGCTGAGTGCAGTGTCTGATATCCATGTGCCAAGAAAACTTAATGGCAACAAGGGCTAAATCCTAACCTCTCACCAAGCTTGATGTCCTAGTTCACTGGCCACCAAACACATTCAAGAATATCAACAATACAAGGAAGGACTTCTCTGGTGGTACAGTGGTGAAGAATCCGCCTGCCAATGCAGGGGACACAAGCTCAAGCCCTGGTCCAGGAAGATCCCACATGCTGTGGAACAACTAAGCCCGTGTGCCACAACTACTGAGCCTGTGCTCTAGAGCCCGTGAGCCACAACTACTGAGCCCACATGCAACCACTACTGAAGCCCGCGCGCCTAGAGCCCGTGCTCTGCAGCAAGAGAAGCCCCCTCAGTGAGAAGCCCGCGCACGGCAACGAAGACCCAAAACAGCCAAAAATAAATGTTAATTAGGAATTGCCTAGAAGAGGGTAAAAGTCTTTCTAGAACCCTCCAGCAAAAAGCTATGGAGATGATATTTCTTACCCAAGAGCCCCAGGAGTGGTTCTCAAACTTTCAAATTTCATGGACCTGTAAGATTTCAAAAATATTGAGGATTCGGGGGAGTGACATAGATTTGAAGTCTGGCATATTTTGTCAAATAAAGACATCCTCATTGTTTTAAAAAGAAGGATTACTATTTAAACACCCCCAAAATGAGAAGAACATGTTCTCAGAATAAATGACTATTTGATAAGTGAATTAAATTTTGTTTTATAAATGAGAATATATATATGTATAAATGAATCACTTTGCTGTACAGCAGAAATTAACACAACACTGTAAATCAACTGTACTTCAATTTAAAAAATCTTTTTTGTTTTACTTAAAAACTTATGCCCACCCACTTTCCTCAAATAAGAGCATATCCTCACCCCAAATAGACCAATATTGTCTTTCATGTAGACAATGGAATTAGAAAAACATTTGTTTCTAATTCTCTACCTAGATCAAAAATTGATAAAAATGATTCCAAACTGAATGCTAGAATTCAGGCAATAAAATATGGTGCTGCAATTCTAGTGAATGCCAGAGATCCTATGTTCTTATCCTATCCATCCCCACCTCCTTAATTTGCATGATGGCCTAGGGAAATAATTCCCTTTGCCACTCTTTCTCCATCAGCAAACCTGAGAAAACGTTCATCTTTATCACCACATCGTGAAAAGTTACAGCAAAAGAAACTGATTAAAAGACTCAAAACCACACAAATAAGTTCCCACTAGACCTACAGAGCTCAGCCATTGCAGGAAGTATAGATTTCATCATCACATCTATCCCCCAGATTCATTTATGACACCCTGGTGACATCATACACTTTCTCCTTTAGAAAGTAAACAGTAAACCAAATATGAAAGTATAAATCACATTTACTCCTTTACATTGGTTACCTGATGTTTATCAACCACCTGCTGGTGCGCTGCCCTTCCTGTGTCCTGTGAGGGAACAGACGTGAATTCGATGCCGTCTCTGAGAAGGAAGATGAGCTGTGGACACAGAGCATAGGGCTTCTGAGCCAAAGGGTGGAGGCCCCACTGGGGGCACAAGTTTTACATTATTACGATTATAGTTCTCATATCCAGCTTTTTTTTCACCTGATGTTCTCTTTATACTTTTCTGTGTTTGTATCTACATAGTCTGAAAACAGAACAGGCCTTGGAATCAGAAGACCCAAGTTCAAATGCAGCTCTACCACTTACCACCTACCTGCAAAGGCAGATGTAGGTCTTATGGGGCCCAAGGCTTGGGGGCCACTCTTTAAGAATACAAAACTGAGAGCAGAATTGAATATTTCTTTGGAATGAAAAAGGAAATCACAACACATTTCTCGAGATTTCAGTCTTTTCTTCTGAGATCTCTTTAGACAATTTACCAGAAATGCTAATACAGAAATGCTCTCTGATTACAATCTGTTCCCCCCACCTCCATCCCAGCCACCACATCCCACCTCCCCATGTGACTTCCCTGCTCACAGGGACCCATGCAAGTGGGGACCCTGAAGTTTAAGCTTCATTTGCTTTATAGTAAGTCCACCCCCTCTGTGTGATCTTGGGCAGGTCACAGAACTTCTCTGGTCCTCAGTTTGCTCATCTACAAAATGGAATCATAATAGCTACCTGCGAAGGTTGCTGTGAGGACCAAAGAAAATAATGCAGAAATCAGTGCTGGAACCCGTGGGGACCACACAGTCTGGTTATTATTCCTCTAATGCCAATGACTGGGAGGTGGGGGCTATGTATGGGACAACCTGCACTGTTCCTCATAGAGACCAGTTTCCTTCCAGTTACATAGATTATTGTCATTTTTCAACAATCTATGCCTGCCTTCCTTATGTCACTTTTAATGGATTTTTAGACCAATAGATTTTGTGAGTTTTTACAGAGTCTTCTCTAGCAATTTGCAGTTAAAGGAGGAAGTAGGTAAAGCAACAATTTATCTGGGTCATCCCCTTAATTATTTCTTCTGAAAACAATGCCTGAAAAAAAATCTTTTTCTGGGGGGGCGGGGATGCATTGAAGCAATTAGAAAAATGTTAAAGGACTCAAGAGATTCAACGGCTCTGGCCTGTGAGCAGACGGGCCATTCATAACTTTGTAGTTTCTAATTCAGAGCAGTCTCAGATGAATTTCCTACCCAAGCTGGTCTGCTTATGGAACAAAAGCCTGGAGCTGTGTCTGTTTCACGCCCCATTGGAGGTGCACACTGCCAGGGCTGGCCTCTCTGGTGGCCTATATTCAACAGAGGGACTCGCTGCCCTCAGCAATTTGGCTTTTACAAATCACTGCAGGGAAATCCAGTTTAGACAACACATAAATGCTTTCCTTTATACCACTGGGACTTCGCCACAGTCCTTTTTATCTTCTAAGTAATGCACAAAGGTTTCAATGAACTATTTCCTGTTACTGCAGCCTCACCAAGAAAGGCACCCTCTTCTGGGGCAACTTTTCCAAAATGCTAAAATCTGAAGGTGACCTCTGAAAGTTGCCCCTAAGTGATCTCTTCCAGGTTTTACAACATAGAGCCCTCCAACGATCATTTTCATGCGGCTGCATTTTACCTGATATCCTACTGGCTCTGACAAACAGGGATTAATTAGGTACCTGTAAAATAATACACAATCTGGGAATGGTGTTAATACCTCAACAGGCAAGAGATGCCAAGTGTCTCATTTTAAACAATTTACCTCGGTTTTAGTCCTGCCTTTATGAAAAAAAAAAAAAAAAAGCTTCTGCAATTACAACTACTCCAGCCTCAGCTCAGTTACCTTACCTACATAACAAAGGAGGAAGGAATGGAGCCCAAGGACCACACGGTGGGCAGGAGAGATGAACGGATGAATGTAACAGGGAGGCTGGGCGCCACCTTCCAAGCAGATCAGACTAAGGGACAGGAGGACGGGCCAGATACCACCTCTGTGTGCTGGAGAGAGGAGACAAGACACCAATTAACTAATTTTAAAGAGTGGATGGTGAGGCATAACTATCACTTCCCAGGATTTTCCTGAGACTACAGTTTTTGCTTTCATAATTTAAAAAGTATATTTTTTTAATATTTGGAGATAATTGAATACTTATAAGTGAATTTCCTTAAATACTGAAAGTAAATATCTAATAACGGTGCCTTCTGTTAGAGAATTGACTCAAATATTAAATTAAATTTTCCGAAAGCTTCAACCCAGGTTTCTTCTCCACATCTTGAATTTTGGCTTTCATATTCTTCAAACGTTAGGCTGACCTGATTTTTCTTTCCGGTTACATCAATGTAACATGATGAATTCCTAATAAGGAGAGTGTATCCAACTTTGTAAAAAAAGTTAAGAATGGAACTAAAATACCGTAATAGAAAAAAGAGCATTTAAGATAAAGACCAAACAAATTTTTTAAATTCTTTAAAGATAAAATTCATCTTACAAGGGGCTATCTGGATAGCTTCTTTTCATTGACTACAATTCCTGAGCATTATGTCATTTGTGTTATATTTACTCCATTATTAAAAATTTGCCCATGGACTACATATCTACCACAAATGCAACAATTCACACTGTTAGAGTAGCCTAATATGAGAGGCTGAATAATGACCCCCCCAAGATGTCGATGTGCACATCCCTAGAACCTGTAAACATGTTACCTTACATGGTAAAAAAGGACTTGGCAGGTGTAATTAAGTTAAGGGTCTTGACATGGGGAAGAGTAGCCTAGATTA
The DNA here is from genome assembly GCF_003031525.2 of Neophocaena asiaeorientalis asiaeorientalis. Classification (NCBI taxonomy): domain Eukaryota; kingdom Metazoa; phylum Chordata; class Mammalia; order Artiodactyla; family Phocoenidae; genus Neophocaena; species Neophocaena asiaeorientalis. The sequence continues at coordinate 11,894,996 of NW_020173037.1, forward strand.
CCCAGGTGGACCCAGTGTAATCACAAAGGAGACAGAGGGAGGTTTGACTAGAAAGAGAAATGTCAGAGGGATGTAGCATGAGGAAGGTTCCACCAACCATTCCTAACTTTGAAGATGGACGAAGGGGCTAAGTGCCAAGGAACGCAGGCAGCCTCTTGGAGCTAGAAAATGCAAGGAAACAGATTTTCCCCTTGAGCCTCCAGAAGGAATGCAGGCTTTCTGACACCTTGAGTTTAGCCCGTTGAAACTGACTTCAAATTTCTGACTTCCAAACTGTAAGATAATAAATTTGCATTGTTTTAAGCCACTGGATTTGTGGTCATTTGTTACAGCAGCAATTGGAAATTAATACAGCAGAGTATAGTGTATTAATTCCCATTTTACAGAGAGAGACCTAAGATCTTTCTATTTCAAACTTCTATGAGCCAAAATAGTTGAGCACAGTGACTTGAATAAGATGAGTTGATATTGTTACCAAAGCAGGTCCGTTGGCCAACTCACAGCAAGCCAAGTGCTGAGATGCCAAGGTTCACAACCAAGAAAGAATTTACTCACAAGGCAGCCAAGTACAGGGATGGAAGAACAAGTCTCATAATCCACCTCCCTGAAGTCGATGGGTATATGGGATATTTAAGGGATAAGCAGGGAGGTCTTAGGCGTGGAAAAAGGTGACTGGCGGCAGGGGAAAAGGTAAGATAATGTGTTCTGCACAGGCATATCTGGGTTACATGCTTCTCATATTCAAAAATGGAGGCACTTGGGACTTCCCTGGTGATCCAGTGGGTTAGACTCCGCACTCCCAATGCAGGGGACCCGGGTTTGATCCCTGGTTGGGGAACTAGATCCCACATGCATGCCGTAACTAAGAGTCTGCATGCCACAACTAAGATTCTGCATGCCACAACTAGGAGTCTGCATGCCACAAATAAGTCAGCATGCCGCAGTTGAAAGATCCTACATGCCACAACTAAGACTGGTGCAGCCAAAATAAATAAATAAATAAAACTATATAATAAATAGCAATATATAATGTTATAAGCAATGAATATACTGTGTATTGATTGATAAATAAAATTTTTTTTAAAAAATGGAGGCACTTAACATGATCTTAGGGTAGAGTTCTCCAGTCCTCTGATGTCAAAAGACCATCCACTGGACACCTGCACAAGCCCAGTTTTAGGGTCAGTGGTCCCAACCAGCCTTAGCCGGCTGGCACTGGACAAGAGCTCCCTCCAATTTCCTGTAAAACAATGGGGCTATGTGAAGCTGGGAAGGCATGCAATTAAAGAGAGAAAAAAAAGGAAGGAAGGAAGGAAGGAAGGAAGAAAACAAAAGCCAGCTTAATCAGCGAAGGCAGTTTAAGAGCAAAAGGGTTTTAACAAGCTGTCTCCCTATCTGTTGCTCTGCAAGACAGTCTCAAGAATTCCTGTTAGCCACCAGCTTCTGTTCACTCTACGGGACCCGGTTTCAATATTCCTTGAGCAGGAATGACAAGATTATGGGCAAGAGCCAGGTGGGTGATAAAAACCAACCAATAAAAGCCAACCAACCTAGAAGTTAAAATTGTCTAAGGAAAATCCGTTAACATAATCCAATGAGACCCTTTACTTATTATTACATTGTTTTTAAAGAAAGAATTCACCCCAAAACTGCTTTTATATGCCTCTCAAGCCATTTCAAGTTTTTTAAAAAAATACTATTTCAATAAATTCTAGAGTCCTATGGGACTTAATGATAATAGTAAACACAGTATTCTGACAATTACAATAACTGATAAGGCCCCAATAGTACATGTTGAGCTTGATTCTTCTAGATTCAATTAGTTATAGTAATAGACTGCACATGTTTGGAGAGGAAGTTTCGGCCAGAAGTAGCTAGAGGTGGTAATTGAGAACCAGAGGTCAAAGAGCTTTCCTGAGAGCTGGCATTCCTTCTTCCAACACTCCCCAACTAGGTGCCCTCCTGAAACTTTGAAAGATGCTGAGGTCATGTTCAGGCATGCACCCTACACATCCTGCAGCTGTGGCCTCTGATCTTAGAATGCGATGTTTCAGTGGACGCAGTAGAAGCCGAGAGAGCCTGCCCTGCTGAGGGGGTGTGCAGACTGGAAGTGTGTTCAACATAGAGCCTGGAGAGCAAACGCCAGCTAATAAATAAGTCTGGCTTCATTCTGTTCATATTCTTATACTTTATCTCCCTCTCTCGGGAGAGATTCTGCTCAAGCATCATTTCCCTGGGGAAACCTTCTCTGCCTGACCACCCATCTAGTTGGCATTGTAGACATGCATAAAACATGGCATTCCTTTCCTTCAGAACGTTCATCATGGTTTGTGGTTATACGCTCATTAGGGTCATTGTTTGTTTAGTGTGTCTTTCTCCCCACTAAACACTAAATCAGGTAAGACTGGAACCAGGTCTGATCTGTCCCTACCAGTTTACGGTTATGGTCAACATTTGTTGAGAGAATGAATGAATAAGAACATGGGATGTAATCCTCTAAAGCAGCCCCGCTGCTGGCCTGTCAGGGAGAACGGTATACTCTATACAGCTGGAGCTTGAAACTCTCCATTTCTGGATCCTAGAATAACGCTTTCCTTTGCTTCTGAACCAAACTTGGTCTCATTATATTGGTGAGCAAAACATTTGTCAGGAGGACCCTTGTTCGGCCTGACTCCAAAGGGTCAGTAACAATGGCATGAGATTGAAACGAAGACTTCCTTTCTAGAAACCCAGATTTCTCATCCAAACATATGTATAATTCTACTTAGTTTGTAATCATAAATGTTGGTTCCCAAAACGGCCCCTGTACACAGAGGGAAAGGAGAGACTGAAGAAAGAGGCAGACCACCTCAGACTGTTCCAAGTGACCCAGCTTACATAGTGTCAAAGCACTGGGTTGAGGGGGCTGATCTACAGTCATCATCTGTCCAGACTGTCACCTCGCTGGCACAATCTACAGGGAAAGAAAAATTCTTTAGGGGAGACCCTCAAGATGGTGGAGGAGTAAAACGTGGAGATCACCCTCCTCCCCACAAATACATAAGAAATACATCTACTCGTGGAACAACTCCTACAGAACACCTACTGAATGCTGGCAGAAGACCTCAGACTTCCCAAAAGACAAGAAACTCCCCACGTACCTAGGTAGGGCAAGAGAAAAAAGAAAAAACAGAGACAAAGAACAGGTACGGGACCAGCACCAGTGGCAGGGAGCTGTGAAGGAGGAAAGGTTTCCACACAGCAGAAGCCCCTTCCGGGCGGAGACTGCAGGTGGCAGAGGGGGGAGCTTCAGGACCGTGGAGGAGAGCACAGTAACAGGGGTGCGGACGGCAAAGCGGGGAGATTCCCGCACAGAGGATCGGTGCCGACCGGCACTCACCAGCCCGAGAGGCTTGTCTGCTCCCCCGCCGGGGTGGGCGGGGGCTGGGAGCTGAGGCTAGGGCTTCGGTCGGAGCGCAGGGAGAGGACTGGGGTTGGCGGCGTGAACACAGCCTGCAGGGGGTTAGTGCGCCACGGCTGGCCGGGAGGGAGTCCGGGGGAAAGTCTGGACTTGCCAAAGAGGCAAGAGACTTTTTCTTCCCTCTTTTTTTCCTGGTGCGCGAGGAGAGAGGATTAAGAACGCTGCTTAAAGGAGCTCCAACTCTCTTTTATATATATAGAGAGATAGAGATATTTTTTTCCTTTTTCTCTTTTTGTGAGTGGGTATGTGTATGCTTCTTTGTGTGATTTTGTCTGTATAGCTTTGCTTTTACCATCTGTCCTAGGGTTCTGTCTCTCCTTTTTTTTTATTACTTAAAAAAATTTTTATTCTTAATAATTTTTAATTTTTTTTAATAACTTTATTTAATTTGCTTTCTTTCTTTTTTTCTCCCTTTTCTTCTGAGTCCTGTGGCTGACAGTGTCTTGGTGCTCCGGCTGGGTGTCAGGCCTGTGCCCCTGAGGTGGGAGAGCTGAGATCAGGACATTGGTCCACCAGAGACTTCCCGGCTCCAAGTAATATCAAATGGCAAAAGCTCTCCCAGAGATCTCCAACTCAACTCTAAGACCCAGCTCCACTCAACAACCAGCAAGCTACAGTGTTGGACACCCCATGCCAAACAACTACCAAGACAGGAACATAAACCCACCCATTAGCAGAGAGGCTGCCTAAAATCATAATAAGGTCACAGACACCCCAAAACACACCACCAGACAGGGTACTGTGCACCAGAAAGACAAGATCCAGCCTCATCCACCAGTACACAGGCACCAGCCCCCTCCACCAGGAAGCCTACACAACTCACTGAACCAACCTTAGCCACTGGGGACAGACACCAAAAACAACGGGAACTATGAACCTGCAGCCTTCAAAAAGGAGACCCCAAACAGTAAGTTAAGGAAAATGAGAAGACAGAGAAACACACAGCAGATGAAGGAGCAAGGTAAAAACCCACCAGACTAGGGCTTCCCTGGTGGCGCAGTGGTTGAGAGTCTGCCTGCTGATGCAGGGGACATGGGTTCGTGCCCCGGTCCGGGAGGATCCCACATGCCGCGGAGTGGCTGGGCCTGTGAGCCATGGCCACTGAGCCTGTGCGTCCGGAGCCTGTGCTCCGCAACGGGAGAGGCCACAACAGTGAGAGGCCTGCGTACCGCAAAAAAAAAAAAAGAAAGAAAAAAGAACACCAGACCAAACAAATGAAGATGAAATAGGCAGTCTACCTGAAAAAGAATTCAGAGTAATGATAATAAAGATGATCCAAAATCTTGGAAATAGAATGGAGAAAATAGAAGAAACGTTTAACAAGCACCTAGAAGAACTAAAGAGCAAACAAGTAATGATGAACAACACAATAAATGAAATTAAAAATTCTCTAGAAGGAATCCACAGCAGAATAACTGAGGCAGAAGAACATATAAGTGACCTGGAAGATAAAATAGTGAAAATAACTACCACAGAGCAGAATAAAGAAAACAGAATGAAAAGAATTGAGGACAGTCTCAGAGACCTCTGGGACAACATTAAACACAAATGGAAATCAAAAGAACGCTAGAGTAGCAATTCTCATATCAGACAAAACAGATTTTAAAATAAAGAGAGACAAAGAAGGACACTACACAATGATCAAGGGATCAATCCAAGAAGAAGATGTAACAATTGTAAATATTTATGCACCCAACATAGGAGCACCACAATACATAAGGCAAATGCTAACAGCCATAAAAGGGGAAATCAACAGTAACACATTCAGAGTAGGGGACTTTAACACCCCACTTTCACCAATGGACAGATCATCCAAAATGAAAATAAATAAGGAAACACAAGCTTTAAATGATACATTAAACAAGATGGACTTAATTGATATTTATAGGACATTCCGTCCAAAAACAACAGAATACATTTTCTTCTCAAGTGCTCATGGAACATTCTTCAGGATAGATCGTATCTTGGGTCACAAATCAAGTCCTGGTAAATTTAAGAAAATTGAAATTGTATCAAGTATCTTTTCCGACCACAATGCTATGAGACTAGATATCAATTACAGGAAAAAATCTGTAAAAAATACAAACAAATGGAGTCTAAACAATGCACTACTTAATTACCAAGAGATGACTGAAGAGATCAAAGAGGAAATCAAACAATACCTAGAAACAAATGACAATGAAAACACGATGACCCAAAACCTATGGGATGCAACAAAAGCAGTTCTAAGAGGCAAGTTTATAGCAATACAATCCTACCTCAAGAAACAAGAAAAATCTCAAATAAACAACCTAACCTTACACCTAAAGCAATTAGAGAAAGAAGAACAAAAAAAAAACCCAAAGTTAGTAGAAGGAAAGAAATCATGAAGATCAGACCAGAAACAAATGAAAATGAAATGACAGAAACAATAGCAAAGATCAATAAAACTAAAACCTGGTTCTTTGGGAAGATAAAAAAAATTGATAAACCATTAGCCAGGCTCATCAAGAAAAAAAGGGAGAAGACTCAAATCAATAGAATTAGAAATGAAAAGGTGGTAACAACTGACACTGCAGAAATACAAAGGATCATGAGAGATTACTACAAGTAACTATACGCCAATGAAATGGACAACCTGGAAGAAATGGACAAACTCTTAGAAAAGCACAACCTTCCGAGATTGAACCAGGAAGAAATAGAAAATATAAACAGACCATTCACAAGCACTGAAATTGAGACTGTGATTAAAAATATTCCAGCAGACAAAAGCCCAGGACCAGAAGGCTTCACAGGCGAATTCCATCAAACATTTAGAGAAGAGCTAACACATATCCTTCTCAAACTCTTCCAAAATATAGCAGAGGTAGGAACACTCCCAAACTCATTCTACAAGGCTGCTATCACCCTGATACCAAAACCAGACAAAGATGTCACAAAGAAAGAAAACTACAGGCCAATATCACTGATGAACATAGATGCAAAAATCCTCAACAAAATACTAGCAAATAGAAACCAGCAGCACATTAAAAGAATTATACACCATGATCAAGTGGGATTTATCCCAGGAATGCAAGGATTCTTCAATGTACGCAAATCAATCAACGTGATAAACCATATTAACAAACTGAAGGAGGAAAACCATATGATCATCTCAATAGATGCAGAAAAAGCTTTTGACAAAATTCAACATGCATTTATGAGAAAAAACCCTCCAGAAAGTAGGCATAGAAGGAACTTACCTCAACATAATAAAGGCCATATATGACAAACCCACAGCAAACATCATTCTCAATGGTGAAAAACTGAAACCAGTTCCTCTAAGATCAGGAATAAGACAAGGTTGCCCACTCTCACCACTATTATTCAACACAGTTTTGGAAGTTTTAACCACAGCAGTAGGAGAAGAAAAAGAAATAAAAGGAATCAATATCGGAAAAGAAGTAAAGCTGTCACTGTTTGCAGTTGACATACTATACATGGAGAATCCTAAAGATGCTACCAGAAAACTACTAGAGCTAATCAATGAATTTGGTAAAGTAGCAGGATACAAAATTAATGCACAGAAATCTCTTGCATTCCTATACACTAATGATGAAAAATCTGAAAGAGAAATTAAGAAAACACTCCCATTTACCATTGCAACAAAAAGAAGACAATATGGAGGTTCCTAAAAAACTAAAAATAGAACTACCATGCGACCCAGCAATCCCTCTACTGGGCATATACCCTGAGAAAACCATAATTCAAAAAGAGTCATGTACCACAACGTTCATTGCAGCTCTATTTACAATAGCCAGGACATGGAAGCAACCTAGGTGTCCATCGACAGATGAATGGATAAAGAAGATGTGACACATATATACTATGGAATATTACTCAGCCATAAAAAGAAACGAAATTAAGTTATTTGTAGTGAGGTGGATAGACTAAGAGTTTGTTGTACAGAGTGAAGTAAGTCAGAAAACAAATACTGTGTGGTAATACATATATATGGAATCCAAAAAAAAAAAAAACCAAAAAAGATTCTGAAGAATCTAGGGGCAGGACAGGCATAAAGACACAGATGTAGAGAATGGACTCGAGGGCATGGAAAGGGGGAAGGGTAAGCTGGGACGAAGTGACAGAGTGGCTTGGACATATATACACTACCAAATGTAAAAGAGATAGCTAGTGGGAAGCAGCCACACTGCACAGGGAGATCAGCTCCGCCCTTTGTGACCACCAGGAGGGGTGGGATAAGGAGCATGGGAGGGAGACGCAAGTGGGAGGAGATATGGAGATATATGTATATGTATAGCTGATCCACTTTGTTATAAAGCAGAAACTAACACACCATTGTAAAGAAATTATACCCTAATAAAGATGTTAAAAAAAAAAAAGTAAATGAACCAGAAAGAAAGAAAAAAAAAGAACATGGGTTGAGGATCCAGGCTCCTCTCCTCCTCCCCTAACAAATACTTGGTTAAGTTATAAATGGAGTCAGCATAGGGGAGTCAAAATAAAACCGGAACACAACATCCTGGAACATTTAGAGAATATATGTTGACGGCCCAGTGGGAGCTGGAACTCTTCAGAGAGCTACAAGTCCGCAAGAGGAGCTAAGGCATACATAAAAAACTACAACAAAAAAACAGAAGTGGGCTTCCCTGGTGGCGCAGTGGTTGAGAGTCCGCCTGCCGATTCAGGGGGCACGGGTTCGTTTCCCGGTCCGGGAGGATCCCGCGTGCCACGGAGCAGCTGGGCCCGTGAGCCATGGCCGCTGAGCCTGCACGCCCAGAGCCTGTGCTCCACAACGGGAGAGGCCACAACAGTGGGAGGCCCGCATACCACAAAAAAATGCCAGAAGTAATGACAACCAGCAGTGGGAAGTCAGAAGAGGCAAAGTGAGTTCCAGTGGAGGTTACCCTGCCTATTCCGTGAATTACCTCTCTTGATAACGTTCCACAGTCCCTTGCCCCTCAGTCTTTTTGTCCCATACATTTGGCAGATGGATACGCTGTCTGCTTCCTCTGCTGCTGCATGTGATCAACGGGCCCCTGTGGTGGGCACCAAGGGCAGAGCAGACACACAGCACTGTGTCTCGGTGCAGGGCCCTGCCTGTGGTTATGCACCCATCCAAGGGGACAAGTGGGGCTGGATGAACACAAAAGCATCATTACGGACCTAGCAGAGGGCCTGAACTCACACCTGCCAACCTGGGACTTCCCTCACGGTCCAGGGGTTAGGACTTGGCGCTTTCACTGCTGGGGCCTGGGTTCGACCCCTGGTTGGGGAACTAAGACCCGACACGCCATGCAACACAGCCAAAACAAAACAACAAAACAACAACATCAACAAACAAAAAACCACACCTGCCAACCTAAAACAAGTCCTCCATGCTGCTTGGCAGTTCTGCTGTGTTTCCCTGATCAAATCCCTTCTCCATTCTTCTCAAGAATTGTTTCAGAAACCCTTTATTCTCCTCAGATCTCTGACGGTGCCTCTAACACCAACCATTCCTCCTTTTTTTCTCAGCAGAAGACCCTGCCTCTTACTCCACAAAGAAACTGAAGTCAAAGGATTGCCTCTGCTGAGCTAAGTGCTCGCCCAAGGCAGGCGCCCATCCTGGGGAGCCCACTTCCAACGGTAGACCCAGGGCTAGAAAGACTTGGGCTCCTCACCTGACTTGGAACAACTTGAGGGGCCATCCGAGCCTCAGAAGTCCCCATGGAGCTGGCCAAGGCCTTCTCCTCCCTCTGCCCAGTCCTGCTTCCTTCCCTTCCTCAGGCGTTGATTACAAGAGGGCTCCCTAGTTCACTTCTCTCTCGCCTGCTAATCCCCACCAGGGTCTGCTTCCCAGGGCATGCCTGTCCTCCCCGCTCTGTGCCCTCTTCCTCAGGAGCCTTCTCTGCCCTGTCCTCCTTCTCCACTCATCTCAACACTTCAGCCCCTCCGGCCTTAAGGATTTTTGCATGTGGAACACTAGCTCCCTCCGTGGGACCTTAACCTGCTGATCCCCAATCTTCTTTACCTAACTACCTCCTGCCTATCCATCGGGCAGATCTCACTTCAAACATAACTTTCTCCTGAGGAAAACGGATCAGTTTCCTTTGTCACAGCCTCTCATAGGATGTATTTCTCTCCTTCCCAGCACTTAGAGTTCTGTCTGTCTCCCCTCCCAGATGGAAGCACGCTCCTGGGCTGCTTGCTTTTGCTATTGCATCCTTTGCGTTTTGCACAGCTCCAGGCGGTGTGCTAAATTCTGGACACATTCCCTTGGAGCTTACAATCCACTGAGAGAGACAGTCAGTCATACGGAGGTTAAAGAATGTAGATGTCCCCGGCCCCTCGGTCAGTAAGGAGAAGAACTGGGATTAAATTAATGAACTCCAAAAGACTTAGGCCGAAAGGAGGGGAAGAGGGAAGGGAGAGTGGGAAGAAGAATTACAATGACTATAACTTCTGAAGTTGTTCTGCTGTGGCCTGAAATAGGCAGTGTTTCTTCTGAATTACAAAACATTTTCTCTGTAAATTCCTAGTGATTTAGAACTGCACTGCCCAGTGCAGTAGCCACTGACCACATGTGGCTAATGAGCCCTTGAAACGTGGCTGGTCTTAGTTGAGATGTGTATAAAATGCACATTGGATTTCAAAGATTTGGCATGGGAAAAAAAAGAATGTAAAATACCTCATTAATAATGTATATTAATCACGTGTTAAAATGATAATATTTTGGATATATTGGGTTAAATAAATTATTGAACTTCTAAAAATGTAGATGCCCTCTTATCTGACATTATTTGCACTCATTGTTAATTGAGCAAAAGTGTTCAATAACCTGGAGAAGGCCTGTTAGCTTACTAACCATCAATCAGATGAGTAAGTTAAGTGAATGTTGGTTAAGGGGACATCAATACTAGGTAATTCCCTGGCGGTTCAGTGGTTAGGACTCAGTGCTTTCACTGCTGAGGGCCTGGGTTCAATCCCTGGTTGGGGAGCTACGATCCCACAAGTCTCGCCACCAGAAAAAAAAAAAAAAGAACCGCGAGAGAGAGAGAGAACATCAACACTAAATAAACAAGGTAATAAGACATTGTGCTATAAAGCAATGTAGCTGACAAAGTACAAAGTAACTAGTGGACCACATTAGAGAGACGTATAATTGGAGAATATGGAAATTTCAGTGGGGCAGGAGTGAAAGCTTGAACTTTAAGATGGCAGCAAGGTTCAGAGATGTAACTGGACTGTTATGGAGGACTCTGACAAAAGTTCATTCGGTGGAGTGTAGGAAGCTCTTACAGGTCAACTTTTGGTATATTTGGTATATACAGCCCAAGGAAATAGTCACTTATTCCATGCAGCACTTTAACATAAACTTACCAGAAGAAATGGGCCCAACATATACTAGAGAATAATGGTGAGACATCCGTAACAGTGCTAGCATTGTAGACTCTTACATGTAAGCATATGAACGGAATAGTGCAAGGCATAATTCGTTTGTATTTTCCTCTACTATCCAACCTAGGCTTAATTTTTAAAAACGTGTCATTGAAGTGTAATGTACATAAACACAGAAAAGTGCACATTTAATAGTAAAGCTTGAATTTGTATAAACATAAAACCATCCATAAAATCAGCACCCAGGGAATTCCCTGGCAGTCCAGTGGTTAGGACTCTGTACTTTCACTGCTGGGGCCCGGGTTCAACCCCTCGTTGGGGAACTAAGGTCCCCCAAGCTGTGGGGTGCCCCCCCCCCCCCCAAATCAGCACTCAAAGCAAGAAATAGAGCACTGCAGCACTCCAGACACCCCCCTCAAGGTTCCCTTCAACAATCCTCCCAACCAGGGTACCTGACTTCTAATAGTATACATTAGTTTTGCCTGTTTTTATACTTTTAGAGAAATAGAATCATATATGTATTCTTTCGTGCCCTATGCTTAATTTTTAAAGAATCAATCCAAATCTCAGATGACTGAATGAATCCAGGCTCAGCATTTTACTGAGTTTGGACAAGCCTCTTAACCTAAGCCTGTTTCCATATCCATAGAAGTGGATTATAAAATGTTTATCTAATGGAGTTGTTGGGAGGATTAAATGAGATCATATATGTGACTGGCACATGGTTGCAGCTGTTACCTGTACTCAAACTTCCAGTCTGTGGACTTCCTGGGAGGTGGAAGACCCCTGGGTACAATTCTCCATAGTGTAAGGGAGGAAATCCACACTATCTGGGCAGAACTTGGCTACTTGATCTCACTTTTGGCCAAAGGAGGAGAGATGCCATTTCTGTTACATATTTACGCATCTCTTCTAGAATATCAGCTTCCTCAAGGGAAGCTATCCTGTTTACCACAGCATCCCCAGTACCTATTGCCAGGTACTGTAAACACACAGTTAAGTATTGGTTGCTAGTTGAACAAATAAATAAGTGCTAACTGTACTGGGGCTTAGGAAATTATGTCAGAAACTGATCCAGTCTTTTGAGCTATGGTTGGCATAGCTCAATCTCCCTCCTTCTTTCCCTGTGCTGGCAAGAAAAATCCACTCAAATCTAGCACATTCTGTACTTGGAACTTGAATAAGTATACCGGATCTGAGACCTTCAAAAATAAGGGCAGGATAGTACACTGCTTTTAATATGGAGTTTGCTCAAACTCAACAGCTTTTAATGTACTGATGCCAAGATGCTAAAAAGTTTTTGAAAACACTCTCTTCCCAACATGTCAGCCATGAATAATTTTTTTCCTGGTGTACTTTATCTTGGTTTTCCACCAATTTTTAAAAAAATCTTCTTGACATTATCCATTTATCAAGACAAACAAACAAAAACGGCCAGAGAAGGGGAAAGTGTAATGTTCTGATGGAATTGCCCTTGGTTCCTTTTACCCTCCACTACTTAATTAAAAATAACTTTTCACTTCTCACAGAGTCACAGAGTGGGAAGTACCTCTTCAAAACCTCCCATCTGTTTTATATTACAATTAAAAGTCTGATTGGCTGGCAAGCCTACCACTCTATAACTGGATAAATCAGGCAGGAAATCACATGGTTATAAAATGAACTAAAAGATTTTAACAAAATAATAGCTTACTGACTATAAAGCAACACTGGTTTTATGCAGATAACTGAGAGACCAAACCTATTCACAACTATTGTGTAAAATAAGTATAGTTAATATTCCCTAAGCATCATGACTCCTTTTATAACATTCTTTCAATTTAACACTTACTGAGATTTTCTAAGCACCACGCTAGACACAGGAGCTATAAATAGCAATCCCTACTCTTCAAAACATGAAGTCTAGTGGGAAAGTTTTATGGAGGCACCAGGATAATCAGGAAATGATTCACAGACCTGTGCCTTGAAGCCTGAGTAGGATTCTAACAGGTAGGGAGACAAAGAAAAGCAGCCATGAGGAGAGGCACAGAGATAGAAGCATGCACATATATGTTCCGGAAAGATCCAAGTCGCCAGGTCCAGATTAGGAAGTGAAGAAGTCTTATTATTTAAGCAACAGACAGTTATGGAAGATCTTTGAATAGGAGAGATGTGATCAAATCTGTGTGTTTTTTATAAGTTTCTTTACACTCACATATAAGCAGTTGTATTTCCTCTCAGCAGTTATATTTCACACTGTAAATTAATAAATTAGCATTCTGGTTTCATGTGTCAGTCTCACACACTTGATATAGGCATTCTAGTGAGAGGTAAACTCATTTTTGGTGTGTTAATCCATCAGATTTCTAAGGCTAAAAGTAAAATCTAGATGGTGACAAATTCACCGAGGTGATATAATACTGCACAAACCTGACTGGGTGACCAGTTGGCTTTGCCCAGGTGACACTCTGATGTCACAGAACAATTTCTTCATATTTCTGTAGAATGGAGATCAGAGTGATTAGTGCAATCATCTAAATAAAAGATGAAGGAATGGAATTACAGCTGTGCCTTTATGTGGGCTGAGATTTTACAACAGATTTCAATGTGCAGGGTGAGGGAGAAGCACGAGATTTCACAGTGGGTGATCAAAGGGAAAATAACACCACTAAGAGACAGAACAAAGAAGGGGGAGGTCCAAGTTGGGAAAAAGAGAACATACTACATTTAAGGTACCAACAGAAGAGTCATGGAGAGTCATATCTAAAGGCAGTTGAGGGCTTCCCTGGTGGCGCAGTGGTTGAAAGTCCGCCTGCCGATGCAGGGGACACGGGTTCGTGCCCTGGTCCGGGAAGATCCCACATGCCACGGAGCGGCTGGACCCGTAAGCCATGGCCGTAGAGGCTGCATGTCCGGAGCCTGTGGTCCGCAATGGAAGAGGCCACAACAGTGAGAGGCCCACGTACCGCAAAAAAAAAAAAAAAAAAAAAAGGCAGTTGAAAATATGGCTCTAAATGAAGCTCAAGTATTTCCATTTCTTGAGTAAAGACGTCAAGCTGTGTTAACAGATAAAATCACCTGCAAAGGGAGCTCTAAAGGAGAAAAATGGTCTAAGAACAGAATGTTGGGTTAAGTCCTTAAAGGTTCGATCAATACCATAAAATACAAAACCAAAGTGAAATGAGCAATGCCATGTCAGCTTGTACACAGATGTTTTATTTTGGATGTTAACAGTCAACATTGTATGCAAGATTCTCTTACAATGGAAAGGTTTCCCATACATCAAAAAACTGAATTTAGTCAGGGTAATTGCTGTATTAATGCGAAAAGCTTATAACAAAATGTGGTATTATATATGTGTAGTCAGTTTCCATGCAAGTATGGCTGCTACATGTATGTCTGGCATTTTTATAACATACTGAAAGAAATTCAAAGGAACATAACAGTATAAAAGGTGATTTAAGATGCCTGACATGTTTAAGATTAAGAAATCTTCTTGCAAAAAGCAACAAAGCAGTTAACTAGAGGATTCAACCAATACCAACCCAAATATGTACTCTGTCCAAAAAGCCCAAGCTGATTTTCAATATATTACATGTGGGATAATTTAATGCTCAAGAAAAATTATGCTTTAAAAAAATATAGCTCTTCCAAGATATTACACTTTGGTAATTGGAGACTATGTTCATCCAAACCAGCTAAGGGCTACATAAAAAAAAAGGAACCATTATATGTTATTCAAGATAACTGAAATTGAAATGATCCAGTATGATTTTGCTACAATCACTGGTTTTACAAAGTGAAGTTTCTGTGAGAAGTTCACTAATTAGGAAGCAATCAACATACTTAACAAACATGCTAAGAAGATTCAAATTGGTTCATCTATTTGTATCAACAAGGCATAATCTTAGTACCACACATTTTCTTCACTTCTCACTACATATAATATGCAAAAATGAGCAAGTAGATTTAAATAGCTTAAAACCCTTTTAGGTCTACTGTTCAAAAGCTAGGCATTAAAATAGTATTTCCATTTCTATCAACATAAAAACATCAGAGAATCTTAAGCTGTTTTTGTTTTAAGGCATAGCATTTTAATATTTGCAAGAATTTGCCTGGTAATGGTTGATTCCATTAAGTTAACTTGAGAACTTGCCATCATTTGCTTTTTATCTTTTCACACAGTGCAAGTGGTGGTTGCTCTTTCCTTCTCTCATAGCAGCAAGCCGATTCTGCTATCTTCTATAGCAGCATACTTCAGGAGTGGAGAGGGAGAGAGTGTGTCAATTACAAATAATTAAAACTACAGTGTACAATTCTATTTACCTGTCAGTGTTGAAGTTGACAGCACACCATTATATGTCTCAAAAAAAATTACATAAAATCTCTACACAAAAGCAAATAAAGACATTCTTTCAAGAAGAAATAAAATAAGTGCAAACACCTAAAACAGGCAACTGAAGCAACTGTTGTAACCTGTAGAGAAACACAAAACATTTATAAAAGGACATATATTTTTATAAATAAAAGATAATGTTCTCTACTTCTGAAACATTGAGTAAATATAATAAACGTCTAAGTGCAGACTGTTTTTAGGGACCAAGTACCATATTATTTTTTAAACAAAATGCAAAAATTTCAAACACATATACAAATCACCAGATTAAATTATATGACCCCCCCATATAATTTAAAAAGAAAATATTAAATTATTATTTAGTACATTTTTAGAACTACTTTATATAACCAACATGATTTAAAGGACATAGTGCAATATTTAGGTAGATGTGACATACAGTATAGATATTGTATTCTTTGCAGCTATAACTTACTATTGTTTCATACTTAAAACTCAAAACTGTTCTTTACTATGTTAGCTTGTAATAACAGGAAACAACATTGGCTTCTAGACACCCTGTATAGGTATAAATATCTACATTTAAGCTTTAAAAATGAAAATAAATTATAAAAACAGACTTCTTTCCAATTTACAAAGTTTTCCTGCTCCTACATACTGTACAATACATTCAACAAAACTCTCAGCTCTTCTGAGATTTATGAAGAAAATACTGACTCTTTACTAATAAGGAAAAAACCTTTTTGCAATGCCTTTTGTTTTTAGTACTATGCTCAAATAAATACATTTAACACTGTAGTTAATTTTACTGTTTTTTGAAAAATACCAAAAATTAGTAGTGCGACTTTCTTTCTTTTAAATTCCTTTCCACTGTGTTTCTTTGTAAATGGTAGCCTAAGTAAATCAGCAGATAGGCAAAAGTACTTCATAAAACCATGAGTGCTTTCTATACAGAGACTAGTTTCAGAAATCATACATACTCATAAAACCTATCTATAACAAAACCGCAGCATCAGGAGAGTAGCAACATATATCTTCTGAAGAAAATATGTGAGAATTTACTTTTAGAATACCCAGGAATATTCTAATATGATTTCCCCATCCTGTTCTTTAAAAACAATTTTTTAAAATCTTACGTCTTAAAAAATAAACTGTGAAATTGCCTACCCCTTACTTAAGTGCCTAGCTTTCTGCTTGCCCAATATGAAAAAGGATGCAAACCGTTTTAGGGCTGTATTAAAACTTTAAAAACAGTTAATCAACAAAAAAATTTCATTGCAGCCTAATTTGGTAGAGAATCTAATAAGGAAGTGGGGCATTTCATCCGTTTTAATAACAATCACAGTATGAGAGCTCTTGAGGTACTGCCTGTAGCTGTATAAGTGCTCAAATATCTTCTTGCTTGTTCCGTCATGATAAGTTGGTCTTCCGTCTTCCCATAAACCACTGTTTCCCATTCACAAGACTAGGAAGGCAATATTAATAGTGATGTGAAAATTACTAAGATAACTATCCATTCTACTTCACAATTAGACTTTTAAAAAATCAATTAATTGATTGGATATTTAATAAGTAATTATTGTAAAAAATGTTTTTGATAACAGCATTGTGATTCTTTTTAAATAATGATGTTTCAAAAGTACATACTAAAATATTTATGATCAAGTTTTTTAAGTCAATTTTTTAGCTATCTATAGGACT
This sequence comes from Neophocaena asiaeorientalis asiaeorientalis, assembly GCF_003031525.2. Taxonomy (NCBI): domain Eukaryota; kingdom Metazoa; phylum Chordata; class Mammalia; order Artiodactyla; family Phocoenidae; genus Neophocaena; species Neophocaena asiaeorientalis. Next base: position 11,911,852 of record NW_020173037.1, read on the forward strand.
GTGGAGGCAGTTTAAAATTTCTGTTCCCACAACTGCCGTCAAATCAAATCAGTCTAAACATGGAAAGAAATGTCAGTCTTTACTGCTTCAAAGTTTTGCAAAAGATTTAGAGAGAATGCAATGTCAAAAAATGAACCAAGAATGCTTTACGTCTTGCAAATTAGGAAATATATCATAGCACAAAGTCAAGTTTACGTTTGTTTCATTTGTTTTCTTCCCTTATTATAAAGGTTACTACTCTATAGGTATGACCTGCTATGTAATAAAATTTCCTGAAAAGTTCTGTGTTAAACACTGGTAAATGGGGATTCAGAGAATGTGTTACATGGCTCTGTGAAGAGCAGTGGCTCAAGAAAGAGAGGAGGTGGCCACATCTGATTGCCAAAGATGTTTTCAAGGAATGCTTGAAGGTCAGGAAGGATAGCTCTGCAGTCACTGCAGTGTAAAGAAGAAAACTTCCTCCTCAATGACCTCTCAAATTCTCTTGGTTGAATTCTTAAGATAACAAAGTAAAAATTTCTCCAGCCTTCATTTGCAGTTACGTAATGGCTGCATAGCATCAGAAAAAAGGATTCTGTTTTACAACTTTGAGCCAGAAAGTTCACTGGAAACCATTATATCGATACCAATAAAATGAAGTTTGAAACTGCTTCCAACCACTTACCCTTTAAAAGTAGCAATTAGGGCTACAATTATTTATTACAGAAGAGGTGCCAGAAGTAGATTTAGATATTTTTAGTTTAAAAATGAAACAGTGCTTAAGAAATCACCAGAAGAGTGATTCCAATTGTCTTTACTATGTTAGCTTGTAATAACAGGAAACAACATTGGCTACCATTCCAATTGTTTAGTTTATATGTGCCCTGATGAGCGAGTCTCTCAAAAACCCAAATCTAGTTTGAGTGACAAAACAATGGTGAATGTCTAGCTACTATTATAGTCAATTTTGAATTTAAAAGAAAAAGTATAATTTCTGATCAGTAGGTCCAAAGTAATAATTGAATGAACAACAATAAAAATCAGTGAAAGAAATTTATAAAGTCATACCTGAAGATTCTTTTCCAATGTGACAACTTTGGAAGTGTTAGGGTTTGGTTTCTTTTTATTAAGTGTATATGTTTTGTTGGTTGAATTTATATCTTGTTTTTCAGGAGTCAAGTTGCACCTATTGTCATGTATTTCCAATAATGGTATCATTAATAAAGATGTTGTAAATATATTTTCTGACTAAGAGAAAAAAGAAAGAGGAAAATAAAATAACTAATTCAAAAATGGAGACAAATAGAGGGACTACTGAGTAAGTGGTAGTGGAAGCCCTGTTCATTTCCCTCCAAGAAAGCTGGTTCCGATGAAATTTCTAGTAATGCAGTAAAATTAAATATTTAAGAAATGAACCAAAGATATTGAAATTTAAAGCTTTGAGAACTACCATTTTTTGACATCATACATAAGGGAGCTAACTCCCCTCAAGACCAAACAAATATAAAAAGCAAGGAAGTAAATAAGATATTCTCTACAGTTAATTGTTTCTCTCTGAATTAGGCAGAATACTACTAAAGGAAACCGTCTAAGAAGCTCTAATGAATTAGCCACACAATGAGTAAAACACAAGAACCACTAGGACATAAAGCAACCATCTTAATATAAGAAAAATTCTTTACAAACCTGCATGCCTGAAAGATCTTCAGTTACTAGTTGAGTGGCTGGTTCTTCTTTTTCCCAATTATCTAAGACTAGTGACTTTCTGACCTTCTTTACAGAAGCAGTATGCTAGAATGGATAATTTACAACAGGAACATTATGGTCAAGTCACTTGAACATGGTAAGACTTTTATTAACAACAATACTAAAAGATCACCTCTTGTTTGCAGCTTTTGTAAGCTGGTTCATCTTCCTCTTTGAGGAATATGTCTGTTCCAGTTTCTTCTTTTAAAACTTCCCGAATATCTTCTTCCAAGAAGGCAAGTGGCTGTGACTAAATTATTTTTAAAAGGGTTTTTAAAAAGCCTTTTATAGCAATTCCTTTTTCTCCCCATATATAGAAACCCATCTTTTATACTTTTTCATTATTGGCATAATTTTCTCCCAGTCCCTATAGATACATACACAGATGAAAAAGATGTGATCACTGCTCTCAAATAGCTATGGCAAAAATAATATTGCAAAATATTATTGGCAAAAATAATACTGCACATTGCAAGCACTGAATGAAGTGTGCCACTTTCTTCACGCTAGGGCACTAAACAAAAGTCTTCCTTTTGGGGAACCTATTACAGCTCTTGCTTCAATCAGGATCCTCAAAATTAAACAGAAAAGCGATTATTTCCCCAAGTATTTTTATATAAAAATAGGAAACATAGAACGAATTGGGACTACAGTAGCTCTCCTTCTATTTTTATTGTACTTATTGCATAGTGTCTAATTACTAGTTTACATGTTTCTCTTACTACTAAATATGTGAGCTATTTGAGAGCAGTGATCACATCTTTTTCATCTGTGTATACATCTCTGCACACCCAGCCTTAAGCTTAGAGCTGAGACACAGTGTTCAAGAAGTGTGTGCATGTGTGTCTGTGTGTGTCTATGTGTGTACTGGAGTGTGGGAAGGCAGGATACAAAAAAAACGTGAATATGGGCTGAATGATGAAATAGTCTCAAAAGATTATTCATCTACCTGTTTAAAAAAAAAAAAAGGTAATCAAAGCGCCACTAAACAAAAGAACAAACTGGCAGCATGTAATGACCAGCAGCTTATGTTCCCAGTGAACAAAGTTAGGGAGAGTAGCATTCATATATAAATGAGATTTCACAGCACTTACAAAAACTTTAAAAATGGAAACAGAATTTTTTTAAAGTGCTCTCATCTACAGCCTGAGACACGCAGGAATTATGTCAGTATTTCTGTGTGTTGCTCCAAGAGGTCTTGTTTTAAGGATTACATTTCACAAAGAATATAGATAAGGTGTTCTTAAAAAGAAACCTGGAATCTATTTTTCCCCTGTAATAATACAAGTGTCCTAAGATGTGGTGCATATGTACAAGGGAATAATACTCAAGCCATAAAAAGGAAGGAAATAATACCATTTGCAGCAACATGGATGGACTTAGAGATTATCATACTAAGTAAAGTAAGTCAGGCAAAGACAAATACCACATGATATCACTTACATGTGGAATCTACAATAGACACAAATGAACTTATCTATGAATCAGAAGCAGACTCACAGACATAGAAAACAGATTTGTGGTTGCCAAGGGGGAAGAGGGGTGGGGGAGGGAAAGATTAGGAGTTTGGGGCTAGGAGATGCAAACTATCATATATAGAATGGATAAATAACAAGGTCCTACAGTATAGCATAGGGAACTGTATTCAATATCCTGTGATAAACCATAATGGAAAAAAATATGAAAAAGAAAGTATATATATGTGTGTGTGTGTGTGTATGTGTGTGTGTAACTGAATCACTTAGCTGTATAGCAGAAATTAACATAACACTAAATCAACTATACTTCAGTTTAAAAATAAAAAAAGAAAGAATACAAGTGTCCTAGAAAGCCAACCTCTAAGAAGTGCCTTTGACCCACTGTAAGATACACAAGAAAGCTCAGTGGTTAGCACATAGTGGGTGCTCAGTAAATAAGTGGAGGAGGAGGAGCGGAAGGAATGAAAAGTCAGCTCGCTACAAATGAGCCTACAGATACTTTACAAATTTTAATTACAAAATCAATACTTTCTTTTTATCTTAAATTGCTGATGAAAATGACCTGTTTTGGCAATGGATAAATTCTTCCGAAACATGAACAAACTGACAGGGACTTAGGTATCTGAAACCTAATTTCTTATGTACTATTATTAAAATGATAATTTTTACTCAACGTATATGTTGACCAAATGACCCTGAGGCACTGTCAGAATTTTTCAACTGTCTTCAAATTATTGCTTATTTGTCGAATTCCCAATTAGGCTACACACCCTTCTGAAGGCAGGAAGCATACCTGACATGTTTAACATTACATCCCCAAAAGCCTAGCTCAGCGCCTGGCACATATTAGCCACTCAATCAATATTTATCAAATTAATGATAAATTTTTTAAACGAATAACAAAATGCTGAAACAGATTAAATCAATTAGGTAATTCCATACAATGGACTAATACAAAAACATTAAAAATTATGGGATAAATATATACAATTTATTAAATTTTAAAAGGTTACAAAAGAGTACACAGTGTGATCCCACTTTTATTACGTATATATTCATAAAAACTAAAAAGTTTAGAGAACTCTAAAGAGAATATAATTGTTCATAGTAGCATATGGAACTAAGTGACAAAAAGACTTGATCAATCCTACTATGTACCCTCTAAAACAGTATTTCAAAAAAAAGGAAAAGACTAGGAGATTTGAGTGTGAGACACGCTCTTTGGTAGAAAATTGATTAAATCAAGTAAACTAGAATTTATTAATTGATTTACTCAAAATGTGACTAAAAATAGAAGATAACTAAAGTACCCTAGAAGTGACCAATATTTTAAAAATCATATTTTATTTCTAATGTATGTAATTTGTCAGATATCTTTATCTGCCTAGAATCAGAGTGCCCATGGTTCACCTAAGGTACTTCAAAATTATCTGTGTGCTAACACAGGTAACAATTCCCACCTCCGCTCATGTACTACTATTGTTACCACTATTATTAAAATAATAATAGCAGCAACTAAGCATATACTACTTGAAACTTAGTACCAGCCTCTTTATTTCTATTATCTATCTTCACAAATAACCTGCTAGGGTGTTTTATGATATCCACTGAATAGAAGAGGAAACTGAGCCTTAAAGAGGTATCATGATCAATCAGTTTCATAAATATTATTAGGAAAGTACTTATGTATATCAAAATATTAAAATTATTTTATTCTACTGTAGGTAACTGCTACTGAAACTACTAAAAGGTGGGTTTTAGTATTAAGCAATGTTCTACTGAAACTTGACTTGCCTTCTCTAGACGATATAAAGAAAGTCTGAATTCAAAAGAAGCCAAGCAAAGGTTTACTTACAAGGAAAAAGGTTAACACAAATTCAAACTTATAAATCGAGATAACATTTTTTTAATCCAGTTCATTGAACATCTTTTTTAAAATGTTAAAAATCAAGGATAAAAATCAAAATTTGTGTCTTATTAAAATTAGGAAAATTCTTAAAAATAAAAGGAGTATACATACCACAGTTTTAAGAGGTCCATATTTTTTCTCCTGAGCAGCAAGCGCATTCTTAAAAGGAGTGGGAGTTCTTGGTGTGGTACCCAATATAGATCTTCTAATAGTAGGTGTTCTAAACCTATCCAATCATTTAGATATTTGTATTACAGTCAAAATTTGATTTCATATGAGTTAAGGAAGGCAAAGCCACAATAAAAGCACACACTAAATTTTCCTGTATATACACATGCTTTATTTAAACATTCCAAGACTTTTAAAGCGTGCCTGCCTAAACTATTCTTATTCCAATCAATCATCTTAAAATAGAAAAAAGACTAATGCAGGAATAAGTACTAAAAATGTTGTTTGCTCAAGATCAAAGTTTTATACTACATTTAGCTGGTTTTCAGTCTCCTAGGGATAAAACATAAGGTTATGATTTTTTTTAATTCTAAATTCCATATGGACAGGGATCATGATATATGTATAAATGGACAAAAAGCTAATCTGCTCTTGAAATTGTGCTTCCCATTTTCTCTAACACAATTATTTAATGTGTACTTACCCTACATTTTCCTTTTGATCTTTGGGGGTTGTTTCCTTATGAAGAGGAGTTGTAATGAGAACTTTCTGCCCACAAATAGGGGTTGATGTGAATGAAGGATTTTCTATATTAATTTGTTCATTTCCAGGACACGTGTTGAAAAACTAAAAAAGGAAGAGAGTTCAAAGACAATTTCTAAAATGTCAAAATCCTACACAAATATCAAACTGATAAGATTTTCAAATTATTTCTCCATTCCTTTTAGGAAAGGATTATCAATAATACATTTACATTCCACTCCATAAAAATTAAGCTCCAAGAGGGCAGGCATTTTTGTTTTGTTCATCACTGCCTCCGCAGAACAGTGTTTAAGATGTAACAGGTATTCAAAACATAGCCGCTTAACAAATATTCAAAAGTAACAAAACACAATAAAAAAATTTCCAAACAGTGCATCTTATCAAATAGGAATCTATAGAAACCATAAATAGCTGCTGTGTTAAATGTAAGCTTTGTACAACAGTGTAACTGAAAAAAATGTTTTATGATTTTATTAATAAATGATCTTAAGTGTTCCTTTCTATAAGAATATTTAGAACTCAGAATATAATAACAGTGCTTTGCTAAGAAGAAGTACAGCTGTCTGGCAAATTTGCCTATTTAGAACACAGCTCAGAACCTCTGAGCAGCCAAAATCGGTATCATAGAGCCTGTTTTCCAAATGACAAATTTACTCATTGGATCTTAACTTACCATACAATTGTGAAATACTACTTTATTTCTGTAGCCAACAGAGTAGAAGCAATGGTAAGAAAAAGTGGAAATTGCCAGGGACTTTCCTGGTGGTCCAGTGGTAAAGAATCTGCCTTCCAATGCAGGGGACACGGGTTCGATCCCTGGTCGGGGAACTAGGTTCCCACATGCCGCGGGCACCAAAACTACTGAGCTCATGCGCCTCAACTAGAGAGCCTGCATGCCGCAAACTACAGAGCCCAAGCGCTCTGGAGCCTGCACATCACAACTAGAGAGAAGCCCGCACGCTGCAAGGAAAGAAGATCCCGCATGTCTCAGTGAAGATCCCGCATGCTGCAACTAAGACCTGACGCAGCCAAAAAAAAAAAATAAATAATAAATAAATTAAGAAAAAAATGGAAATCGTTTTAAGGTTGCTTATAACTGGAATGAATTCTATAATAGCTCTATCACTTCTGATGCCCATAAATCATAGGATAAAATCCAAGTTCTTTGCCATGGGATATACAATCTTTATAATCATGCCTCACCTTCTCAGCCATTTTCCACCTTACAATTTACTGCTCAATGAAAATTGCAGGTACACAAAACTCCAAAAATAGAAAATTGCTAGTCTGCTCAAGCCTGGTTCACCTTCCTCGGGATACTCTGTAACTCTTGGGGTGGGGGGTGGACACACTACCTGCATTGTAGCCTATGTAAATAGCATCCCCTGAAGCAGAGGGGGTGCCATTTTCAGAGAAAACAGTGGCTGTATACTTACTACCAGATCCTCATCTTCCCAGCATCAAAAACATACCTCCAATAATATCCCAACATCCTCCAAGTTTATTTGGCCATTAAACTTCCTTCTTCTCCTATTGGACTTTTTAACCTCTGTCAAGACACTTTAAGCAAACACCAGCTTCATCTCTTTCTTAATAACTGACCTTGGACAAACTGCCTAACTTCTGAATTTCATTTACCTACCTCTAAGGTTTTCTTAAAGAGCATTAACTAAGATACTATAAGAAAAATGTTTAGCACACAGCCTGGAACATGGTGTTCATTAAGAAAGATAGTATTATAAAATAAAAGGTACAGTTTGCCTTGATATAAATATCTGCTCCCCAGGGATATAACTACAGGAGAAAGCAGATAGTTCCTGACATCCCTAAACAACCTACTGACACATGAAATTCTTATAGGGAGCAGTTGTCTATGAATATATACCTGATATCTCTTGAACAGTCAGTCAGGAAACTGGCTCCCAGTCTCAGCTCTGCCATTAGATAACTTTGGGCTAATCATTTTATCTTTCTGGGCCTATTTCCTGATGAGTTCTATAAAGATGTAGAACTACATATCTAAAACATCCCTTTCCGCTCTAAAAATTGTAAGATAAAATGCAACTACTACACTTTGTGAGATACTTTTCTGATTTACCATAGCTCAGCACTCTCCTGTATACATTTAAATACATTATGCATTTTTATGTGTTATCAAAGCAAGGAACTGTTAGTATGGATGTTAAAGATCTAATTTAATCCAACTCGTCAACATTTGGAAACATAAATAAAAATGACACTACTACCTGTGAAGGAGAAAATGGTAGTGTTTTCACCGGTGTGTGTTTTAGTGCCGTATTACCACCATCATTGAATGAGCCATCACCAGGGTTGCTGCCTGGGGACTGACCCACTCGCATTCTTCTCTTCTTTCTGAGGATGGTTGGTGGAGTGCTAAACTTAGCCACACTTGGGGATGTTAAAGGAACAGCCTCACTGTCTGCACTGTTACAACTGTTTTTTTTCCCTTCAAGTACAAGACTGACGTTAAATTGACATTCCATGGCTCCTTCGTTGTGCTGAATTCGCATTAGTTTAACTGGTGTGGACTTGACAGGAGAAGCAGCAGCATCAGAAAGATCAAAGCTAGTAACATCACTCCATGCTACAGGATCCTGCAATAAATTAAATTCTTAACTAAAGTTATTACTGTTATAACCTGGTTAAATCTAGTCTTGAACATAGGATGATGATTTCCAGAGTTAATTAACTACTCATTTTTATCAGTAGAAATAGGCTTTCCTTGGTTCATCTTTTTTTTAAGCAAGCCCATTCGAGAGGAACAGATTATGCTTTTACGACAACTCCAGTTGGAATATTCCAAAGTAATATTTCATCTAATTCTAAGTAGCTGAAGCTTACTGTCAAAGTACTTTAAATGAAAATAACAAATTATTTTAAGTTATTTTTATAAGAGAGTACAGTTCGTCATAAAACTTCACATTCTATTCCACATCAGAAAACTTTACACTATATTCCACATCTACATAATCATTTGGTTATATGTATGGAATATCTTCAAAGTGGTCATACACCGTGATCCAAACATTCAATTTAACCTAAGGACATAATCATGATTTTGCATAAAGCTTTATGTATGTTCTTTAATTTGTAATACTGAAAAACTGGACACCACCTAAATGGTGTAAATAAATAAATAATAGTATGTTGGATAAATAAATTTTGCTACATTCATATGACAGAATACCATGAAGCCATTAAAACTCAAGTTTAAAAATGAGTTAAGAGGGCTTCCCTGGTGGTGCAGCAGTTGAGAATCTGCCTGCCATTGCAGGGGACACAGGTTCGAGCCCTGGTCTGGGAGGATCCCACATGCCGCGGGGCAACTAGGCCTGTGAGTCACAACTACTGAGCCTGCGCGTCTGGAGCTTGTGCTCTGCAACAAAGAGAGGCCATGACAGTGAGAGGCCCGCGCACCGCGATGAAGAGGGGCCCCCACTCGCCACAACTAGAGAAAGCCCTCGCACAGAAACGAAGACCCAACACAGCCAAAAATAAATAAAAAAAATTTAAAAAAAAAAAAAAAAAAGAAAGGATGTTTACAAAAAAATGAGTTAAGAAAACAGGGACATGCTCACGATATAATGTGGGAAAAAAATTCACAAACATAATACATTAGTGTATATTTGGGTTTAAAAATGTATACATATATGTGTGTTTTATATGTCTATAACACAGCCTGCAAGGAAATACCTCAAATTATTAACTCTGGGTTTATGGGGGTTTTAATTTTCTTCCTACAGTGTTCTCTACTTTCCAGCTATCTCTAATATACAACTTGTATAATAAATACATAAATATATATATATATTTTTTTTTTTTGCCAGAAACCACTGCAAAATATCAGAACAAAATTAAGCATGACAAGGTAATGTGTAACATAAAACTGGTCAGTGTCCATTAAACTGAGTTTCTGAAAATGAAACCACATAACTAAAACTGAGCTTTTGATAATCTCACCATTTCAAACTTACAGATTCAATAAGTTCTAGAGTCTCTGCAAATTCTGGGATGGTCTGTAGAGAGGACAGCACAGCGTTTGCCTCCACGGCCAGGAACTTTGTGGGTGAGTTCTGCTGAGCAGACACAGCCTGATTTTCATCCAGACCGTAAAACTCACTAGTGTGCTCCTCGAGGCTTAGAGTATTAGACATGCTATCATCCATGAGGAAACTACCAGACCAGCTAGAAAAGCTTCCAGGTTGCTAAAAGTACAAAAGAAATTTGAACATTATTTGTCATTCCCAATCTAAGCAAAAATTTGGATTTTAAGTAAAAATTTTTTCTAGACCAACATACTTCACAACATTTCAGCTAAAAATATAGTAGCAAATATACCATCTTTCCTCAAAACTGATATAAAAACTTTTTAAATTAAACCTCATCTTGACTATATTTTTTTCTAACTAAATTTTTCTTAAATCTATAAAGTCATGGTGAGATAAAACTAGTAATGTACCATATATACTACAACATAAGGTCCAAACTCCTAGAATCTGTCTTTTCTCTACCTTTCTAACTTCATCTCCCAACTCAAGCCCCTGCTCCCAGGGAATAGTGAATACCCAACTATAGTACAGTACTTGCAATTCGCTGATAAGTTTTGGGCTTTCACCCTGGATAAAGGGAGCAGCCTTTGCACACACTGCTGCTCCCTTCATCTGGAATGCTCAACCTACTGACCAGGGAAAATTCCTATTCCTCATTTAAGATACAGTTCAAATATTGGAAAGTACCCCATCTGATTATACACTTCTACCTGTTTCTGTTTATAATAATGTCCTAGTTCATCTTTTTGCTAATACATAATCACTGCCTGTCTTTCAAGACTGAGCTCAAATAGGATTTCTTCCAGGAACCCTTCTGACTACCTAAATCTCAATCTTCTATGAACTCCCATAAAACTGTGTTACTTATTATATCACACTGGATGCTGTTTCTTATCTGTGTCCCCACTGTCCTTTGAATTCAGGGACTGTGTCATTTTTCTTTATCTCTCTAGAGATGTACACTGGCCAATTTACTTATCTTTTGAGCCTAGTTTCCTAGTGTCTCATAATGAAAAACAAGAAGAGAGACCTTGAAGAGCCATGGTCAAGAAACATTATGTAATTTGAGAACTGTTAACAATAGTAGATCCCAAGAGATCTCATTACAAGGAAAAAAACATTTTTTCCATTTTTCTTTCTTTTTTGGTACCTATATGAGACAATGGATGCTCATTAAACTTACTGTGGTCATCATTTCACAATATGTAAGTAAAATCATTATGCTGTACACTTTAAACTTACATGGTGCTATATGTTAATTATATTTCCAAAAAACTAGGAAAAAAACAGAAAGAAACAGGATGTAAAGTGTATAGCACTGTCCAACAAAATCTGTGAGGTGATGAAAATGTTCTGCACCTGAAACTGCTCAATACGGGCGCCACCCACACGAGCAACAACAATGTGGCCAGTGCAACTGAGGAGCTGAATTTTTAAATTTCGAATTAAATGTGTCTAACAGTTACCATATTTTAGAGAGCACACTGCTCAGTCCATAGGAGGCACTCCATAAACAGTACCTATGACTATTAAATAAAAAATTACTAGAATATGCTAGATATTCACAATAGCAAAATGTTAAGTTTCGAGTTAAGTAAGGTGAAAAAACAAATTTTCAACATTGTTGCAAAACAGGTTCCACCTGTTTTAAAGATTCCTATAAATAAAAGAAATTAAAGCAATCTTATTTCACTAGCACAGCCACCTTCCGAGTTTACAATCACTTTCTGGAGATAACTTCCAAACATACACATTTCAGCTAAGTTTGTGGGCAGGAAAAAGGTTCAAAGAGGGAGGTTTACTAGGCCCACTGGCCCGATTCTGAATCCCTTGCAACCAACCACCTAATTTGCAGGGTTAATATAAGGATCACCAGGAATACATATAACACATCTACAACAGTGGAACGTAATGAATACTCAGTAAAGTGGCAATCATTATCATCACATAATTGTCTAGAATGAATACTTTATATGCATATGGAGTCTATTATACTGGGTGCAGCAATTTCCCTCTAGAACCTCCAATCTCCCTATTCAACCAGATCTTTATGAGGGTGGATTTTAGACAGAAACTATGAAAAAAATTAATAACTTTCTTTTTTAATGCAAATGGCAATTCTTTTAGCTAATTATATTTTCCTGTTATAGTAAAAATGATAGACTATTATCAAAAAATTTTAAATGTGCTTAAACATAACCTACAAATGTGAACGATTATTTATTTGCAGCTTCTTAATAAAACTGAAATTAACTTTAAAATAAGTACACTTCAGGTCTCCCTATTTGCCCACGGTTTTTGCAGTTTCAAAGCAAAAATTACTTTTCTCATGGTGTATATCTCATCTACTACAATTAACAAATGTCATTTTTATTAATACTCTCTGAAATGGTACAAAGACATCGCCAGTTGCCTCATAATACTATTTCAAGTCCTCAGGTTATTCTATTTAGTAATTTTGTATTAGTCACTCTAAATATATTGTCCCCTCATTCAGCCCCAAACCAAGAAAAACACTTTCCTAAACGTAAGAAGGCCCAGGGTATTAAACTTTTTAAATTGTCATTTACATACAAACTTTTTTTTTCCTTTTAATCCATCTAGCATAGCCTGTTTAACTTAGCTAGAATCATTACCATTTATCCTGATTTAATACTCCTAGTTGTTCTTATCAACCAAATCTCAGACAATACTTTTCATACCTGATAACCAAAACCCAACATCCATAGAAAAATTTCTTTAGAGAGCATAAAATCTAAATGTTTCCTTTTCCCATATTTTTAACATTATAACTTTTTCCAATTTACTGAATTTGTGTTCTAAATATAGTAAACAGGAAAACATTTTCAAAGAGAGAATAAAAATAATTCTGAAGCACATAAATCTGTACACATCTATTAAATTCCTTGTTTTTTAAGCTTTTTTTTTTCTATTAAGGCCATTATCACATGGAATGTCCAAAGTAAAACCAAAGCCTAATCTGAACCACACGACATTTTCACAGATATACATATTGAAGGTTATACCTTAAGTCTGTTTGATATTTATGACTCAAGAAGCATCTTAATACAGAACACTGTAAAATATGTTCAAAGAGATGCATATCAAAAACAGGCAACTTCAAAGTTGCAAATTAGAAAAACTATTTTTAGTCCATATTAAAATCTGAAGTCACACTGAATATGCTTTTTCCACTTGCTGGCATATGAAAGTCAGTCCTGATTAAAACTATAAGAGCATATAAAGCATATAAAAGATTCTAACAATAAAATCTAAACACTTAAGCTTATTTCTTACTGATGGAACTCGCTTTCTTCTAACTTCATTCTCAGCTGACATAAGAAGCAACTCAAGTTCCTTTATTTTTTTTTCCTTATCAGGGTCTTCATCAACAAAGGGTTGCTAAAATAAGTTAAATAAAAGAAAAAAAACAGGCTACTTACAAAATTGCTTTATTATTATTATTAATGTTCTAATTTTTATTTTCTTCTATGCAACATAAAATCTATTTTCTCTAATAAAGCTTAATACTACTAAATCCCAAATACTCAGTATCACAATCCTTCTGGTATCTAAAGAGGTGCTGGTAAATATTTTCAATTTAACAGAAAGAATGTGGGAAATTTAAATGCATGAAAAACCTTACATTATATCATCTGTATCAACTGAAAAACTTATGTGTGGAGTCTGTTTTAATTTATTGAATCTTAATATATTCTATCCAATTTAGCAAAAATATGTCCATTCATAATCTGAATGCTCTAAGTTGGAAGAATGAAAGAACCACCTTACTCTTGTTGTGAACTACTTTTCATTTGTACAGTTTATATTTCTCAAACACACAAACTTTCTCCTTTAATGTTATAATACTCAAAGTAAATAGACCGGATAGTACTATTTTTGCCCTAATTTTAAAGATGAGGAAACAGGCACTATTAGATCTGAAAATGTTTGAAAGTGCTTCCTTTGGGTTTGTTTTGGTTTTTTGCTTTTTATAAATAAAAAGTTACCTGAATAAAGGCAGAAGAAGGCTGAACATGTTCTACACAATTGCCTCCAGGTGACACATACTGATAGCCCGGGATCTAAAAAGTAATTAGAACATTAACATCATACATATAATGCTCTGGAAATTTTTAAAAATCTGAGACAAAACACAAAAACTGAAAATCAACATGAAAAACTAAGTATCTCTGTTAACTTTGAATATTTACACATATTAATAGTTCCTTAATAACTACATCTTTAATCTTAGGACCTACTGATTAAAAGTCATAACTCAGCAAACACCTATTTTCTCCTGAATGAAATATAAGAATTATCTGGGCTAGATTTATCACCCAGTCAGTCTATCTATTATCTACAATATCCACCAAGTATTTTTTTTTTCTTTTTTCTTTTTTCTTTTTTTTTTGCGGTATGTGGGCCTCTCACTGTTGTGGCCTCTCCCGTTGTGGAGCACAGGCTCCGGACGCGCAGGCCCAGCGGCCATGGCTCACGGGCCCAGCCGCTCCGCGGCATGTGGGATCTTCCCGGACTGGGGCATGAACCCGCGTCCCCTGCATTGGCAGGCGGACTCTCAACCACTGTGCCACCAGGGAAGCCCCACCAAGTATTTTTTAAAATCTGCTATTAAAGTATTGCTCTGCCTCCTGCAGAAGACAAAGTAATTGTGTTCCTATCCTTCAAAGGAAGGGGCTGGTCCATAGGAAGCATTCTCCAAGTGAGAGCCTAAAGCAAGTCTTCAATATTCTTAACTCCTACTTCTACCACCACCCCATGCCAATCTCTGCACAGAAAGATATGAAAACAGAGGCTGCTTCTATTACTTGTCTCAGAAAAACAATCAGAATCACTCATGTACTTTTTAATACTCTGAAAATAGACTAAGAATTATTCTGTTTCTTTTCTAAAGCATCTGTAATAACATTTCTGAAGTTGCATGCAAACTTAGTGAGCAGTGGTAGGGAGAAATATGAGAAGTGTTTTTTAAAACCTTAAAATCTAATACATATAAATATGAAATTGTCTATTTTCCATAATGGACTACCTAAATCACTACATAATGCAGAAACATTATATATAACTTCTAACATGGAACTTAATTTTCACAACACTTCATTAGTATCAGTTATTGCTCAGCTTCCAATGAATTAGAAACTTATCTTTCTCAAACTTTTCATTTTAATCTGTGACAGGATTTCAAACCAATCCATTTTCTTCTTTCAAGTCAAAATTAGAATTATCTTTTTAGCAGTTTAAATGAATTGAACTATGAATACACAAACCTGTCAAGAATTATTAAAAGTAAGGTAAATAATTCTTAAAGTACAAGAAATATCCTTACTTTCCAATATATTTTGATTGAGTGTTAAACACTCCATTGGCCCCAAATAATAAAAAAAATTATCTTCCTATGAGTTAAAAAAATACATTTATATGATAACCTTTCTAAGATAGAAGCAGAATGTTTCAGCTTATGCTGCTGAAATCTAGGACTCTAAAGAAAAATGTAAAGAAACAGACCATAAAAACCTTAAGGTACTGAGTATCAGCAGATAACTGTACTGTCTTTACGTGTTTCCCTATTTGTAAATTAAGATCTCACTACCTTTTCTAAGTGATTCTTTTGAAATTATGGCTAAAAAAATAATGTCCACTTAGTGGAATAAAATCAAATCTGTGGCATACTAAGCACAGATTGTTAACAATTAGCCAATTTTTATCTTTTGGTAGATACTTTATCTTGTCACATTTTATGTGACAAGAACCAAGAACTGCTCAACATGAAAAATGGCACGACAGACAAATAGACAGGAAAACGTATAACAAATCTTATGAAAACTCCTAATTTCTTGCAGGTAGGAAAATGCATTGTAAGGAAAACAGAGCTTGCCCTATGATGAACGTGGGTCATCTCCAATGAACCTGTCTAAACAAAGGCTGAAGTCACTCAGTCAGCTGAGTGATGAGGGAAAAGCAAAGTTGAATGCCATCAAAGAACCAATTATTTACCGCACACTCCAAAATGATAGTTTGAATGATTTTTGACTATCTTCTCCTCTAAACCATTTTATATACACTTACCTCTTAGAGGTAAGCAATACTACAATTACACAAAATTTTTTTAAAAAGTAAACTACAATCACTATTAAAGCACAAATGATCATTAGCTTTGAATCATGAAGATTCAAAGAATGACAGTATTAGGAAATGTACATACTAAGTTTCTTAACTAGATAATGTAAAAATTATATATAAAAGGAAATATTTTAATGAGTTTGCTCTCAAAATATTTATCAATCAAAACAAGTAGAGATAAACTTCCGCTAATGGTTTAAAAGCTAGTCATGGCCTATTTCTTCAGTTTGGAAATTTAAATGTCTATTCCTCTTAATATATGTTGTTTTTGTCTTATTAAGAAACTAAACACCTTCCCTAAAGAAACTAAAGAAATATAGCAACTAAAGATATTTTTTAAATAATAAAGGTATTAAAAATATGTGCCTGAACAGGTATGTAAAACTGATTCTGGGTTTGCAAATGGTCCATAGTCGCACAAGGTTTGTGAAGTTTAGATGAAGATCGTTCTGATTTTATTCCATCTTGTAAGTAGCCTTCCTGCTCCACTTTTCTCCGCATGGTAGAATTCCAATGATTTTTGATAGAGTTATCAGTCCTAAGAAAGTATATATTTAAAAAGAAAAAGAGGATTCCATAAATGTTAACACTGTATAAAGTATACGAAGTACTTAAAACAAATTTTTACAACTGGTGAAATTAGACACTTTTTTTAATTCAAAAAATAAACTGTATGTCTCTATGTCAGATAAAGCTCTAAACACTGGAGATACAGCAGTGAATAAGATAAAGAAAGTCCCAGCTCTCATGGGGCTTTACATTCTCACTGGAAGCATGGGGGCAGGGAAGGAGGAAAGAAGAGAAAAACAAAAAAATAATAAGAAAAATAGTGCAATGCAGATCATTTAAAGTAGGATAAGAAAAGTGAGTAACTATAGTACTTTTTTGATTAGGTGGTCCAGGAAGTCCTCTGTGAGGTTACAGTGAAGCTAAGATCTGAATGACAAGAATGAACCAGCTATACAAGAACAGAAAAAAAAAAAAAAGCATTCCAGGCAAAGGGCATAGTGAGGGCAAAAGCCCCAAAGCCAAGATCAAACATGGTCATAAAATGCAAACCACAAAATACAGAATCCCAGTATTCTTTTTCACTTCTTACAACAAAATACCTACGAAACAAAGAGTTCATTGGCTCCCCTTTTACCTAAGTTCCCCTTGTAAAAATGGAAGTCTTCAACCTACAGCTACTTGTAGTATAAATTTTTAAAAATACATAAACATTTACTGAGAATCTACTTTATGCTAAGCACTAAGCTAGGTTCTATGGACAGTAAAAAGATGTATCAAAGACTGAAAACATCAGAAGTTCCTAGACCAGGTTCAGTAACTTGGATAAAAAACTTAACACTATGCTTCAATTTCCTTATCTATAAAACAAAGACAGCAATGTTTGCTCTACATATTTCACAAGTATATGAAGATTAATTAAGAATATATAGAATACAACACGCTATCTCCAAGTTTCAGCAGGAGGGTAGGAGCGCAACTTTAGCTGACCTGGCTCCAAGTTGTAAAACTACTTTCTAAAAAAGATATGAGAAGTTTGTTTTTCCTTTATATAAAGCCAAGTAACTAACACAGATGGCTACTCCAATTGCTAGGTAAGTGTACGACAGGATGAACTATGTGAAATAAAATGGTGCTGTCAAGTCTTCTGACTTAAGGACTAGTTATTGTTTATCTTGAGAACCTGTATGTAATGGGTGGTATCTGCTAGGCTACGTGGGTGAAAGGTGGGATTTCTCTCCGGTTTTTTGCAATCTCTTATCAGATTGCCTATGATGGGCATCACATTCTGATTTAATGTTTATTCAACAGTAAAAGTGTTTTCTTTCTCTAAAAAAAAAAGAAAAAAAAGAATATATGTAAAAAGTATTTTATAAACTATTAAAGACTATACAGAGATTACAGCAATAAAAAACAAGTGCGTATCTTCCGAGTGAGGTATGGATTTTCCCAAGATTGTTGGTCTACTGTACTACAGACAGCTAGGAAACATTTGAACCAGTGCCATGTATAGTGTACTTAGCACATCAGTGCCCCTGAGGGAAGTGCTATATTTTAGCCACGTGGATATATACACACTACTCATGATCTGAATGATACCATAATTAATTAAGAATTGAATTTTCTCTAATGTACTTTCGTAACAGTTTTTTTAGCCAGTGTATCTGTTATTCTCTGGTCTTATACACAGAATCCAATACGAAAGAAATCTCTTCAACTCAGATTCCACTCCAAATTAGTTTGTACAAAGAAGGTTGCTTAAATGGCACTGATGTGTAAACACAATTTTGGGAGTGCATTAAACGTTCACATAATCTAAAGGTCCATCATTTTGTTGCACAAATTACCGCTATAAAATATTTCATTAAAAAACTAATTATATCCCTTACCACAAAATGTACTGATATTACAAATAACGCAAAGGGTTGCTTGTATTCTGCAGTCTAAATTTTAATTATAAATAAAAGTCATGGGGTACTTATAAACATATTTAATAGTAACATAATAAAGATCAAGTTTAAGTAAAAATGAAAAATGTATATACATTTATATAAGTACCTTCCAGGAAGTAGTTTGGCAATTTCCGCCCAACGATTTCCCAACCGCTTATGTGCTTCATAGATAATCCTGTCCTCCTCTTCTGTCCAGGAAGATTTCTTTACCTCAGGATTCAGATGATTATGCCATCTTTCTCTACACTGCTTGCCTATTCTTCCTTTTAAATGTTTTGCAATTAAAGACCATCTTTTTGGCCCATATTTCTGAACTAATTCAATAACCTAAGAAACAGAAAGCAAAGCTTAAAAAAGCATTACCATTTTTAAAATAAATAAGTCATGGGGGTAAAATGTAGAGTATAGTGGCTACAGCTAGTAATATTGTATTGCATATTTGAAAGCTGCTGAGAGAGTAGATCTTAAAAGTTCTCATCACAAGAAAAAAAAAATTTTTTACTACATATGGGGATAGATATTAACTTGACTTGTGATCATTTTGCAATATATACATTATTTTGTACATCTGAAACTAATACATAATTATATCTCAATTTTAAAAAAGCACTACCTTCACAGAATTTTAAAACATAACTCAAGAATGCCATTTTTAATGCATTAAATCCAAACCACAACTACAACTTAAAAAAAAACAATTTTACTAGTAACTATTCCTTCAGCATTTGCCATCTTTTTTTGCAATCAAAAATTGATTCCAAACTTATCTAAAATACAAGTTGCTAATTAAAGTGACTTGTAAGTTAAATTGTTTCATACATTAATATGAAATAACAGTAAAAACGTTGAGACTTAAGCATTTTCTACTCTTACTTTTTTTTTTTTTTTTTTAAAGCTTCAGCTGAAAGCCTAATCATTATGGAAGCAGGAAGGATCTACAGTTACTGTCTTTTCATTTCTTCCTTTCTCAAACTGAAAGGATACAAATCATACATTTTAAAACTTATCATTGGCCATCAAATAAATCAGATCAGTGCTGAACCTAGTGAAGTTTGGGTTTTTTTTGTTTGTTTTGTTTTGTTTTTCGTTGGTTTTTTCTTTACTTTGAGTGGCAGTAAGAATACTCTAATTTCCCAACTACATTAACAACATTTATGCCATAAAGAGCATGAACTAAAGAGCAATTCTCAGTAGAGGACAGCAACTCTCCCATTCTTCTCACACTTTCATAACACAAAGAATTACCTTGGTTTTTGAATCATCCAACTCTTTGGGAACATGATGCTCTGATATCTATCTTATTTGGGGGTTCATTATAGGTCAAGAGGGAAAGTTAAGAATGACTTCCTTACACCTCACATTTTCAGATAAAATAGGAATAAAATTAAATTCTGTTTTTAAAATGCTAACTCAATTTTCACCAAGAAATTATATCCTAAATGTTGCTAACCTAAGCTCTAAAGAAGGTGACTAAGCTGATAGTATTTTTCCTTCTGCAAACCAAACTTTCAGACAGCAAAGGCTATATATATTTGGTTTGACTCAGTTCTGAAAAAACTACATTTCAAGATACTCAAATTTCAATTCTTATGCCAGCAGTAACTCAGAGAACAAATCAAAGTGATTTAAACATGTATTTATGTGACAAAAAACCAATGTATTAGGAAGAAAAAAAGCAAGTCCACCTACACAGTGAAAATAAAGAATATGAACATGTTACCCTCTGATCTTCCTCTTTAGTCCAGGGACCCTTTATCAATTCTGGATTTAAAACTTTCTGCCACCGATGCTGACACTGAAAATCAGAACGATTCTGAAAGAATTCAGATGATTTTGTTATTGAACAATTGTCTTCCAGAAAGCAAGTCAGCCCAAACTTATATCTCACAACCTTAAGAAGAAAGTTTTTCAAGAATAATGCATTCAATAGCATTCTTGAAAAATGTAGTATTTATTTTACATGCCTGTGCCCCAATTCACTTTTAATTAAAGTTGTCAGCATTGCTTAGACTATAAATAAAGACAATATATATTTGAAGTTAAATTATGTATCTCTATACTCTGCCTTATAACAGCAAAAAGCAAAGCTACAACACAGATACTGCCATAAAGAAACGTACTGATGAATAAAAGGGAGTAAACAGACAACTATACAAAGCAGACATACGAACTCAAACAGCATAGCAGTCTGGATTCATATAGTATAGCAGTACATAACTCTAGAAAATTAAAAAATCCTGAAAGGCATTATTAGACCACTCATGGTATTTAAAGGATGTTTATAAATGACAACCTCCAAGTTATCAAGTAAATACTAAATATACCTAGATAGAAGATGTGCATTATATACCAGTTAAATTATTTAAGTGTTGAAGTTCAAAAGGGAAATGAATTTACCAGGATAAAACCTTATGTAGAAACAGCCCAAACTCCAAAAATGATTCATAAGTGTAGCCTTATTTTAGTCAAGTCACAACCTAGTAACTCCTATGTATTACAAGGATAATAATAATAACACTTAACTTTTCATTAGTGATTCAGTTTCCAAAGATATTAGCTCATATACAGGATTACAGATGATTTAGAAGCATATAAATACAAATACTTTATTTACCAATAGCTCTGTCCTGGTGCCTAGTGGACTTATTTTTATTCAAACTGAGCTTCTTCCTTTACAGCTTCTGTACATCAATGCTGATCCATTTTAAGGTTATCAATTTTTCAAAATAATTAGGCCGTTCCTGTATAGCCTTGTAGCATTTCTCCGTTCACTTCATTTGCTGTTATACCATTGAAATTAAACTGATAAAGCTAATGTAAATAGCTTTTCTAATTTAGCTTCCATTTACTGAACACATGCTAAACGTCAGGAACTGTGCCAAACATCCTATACGTTACTTCTAATTCTCACAGCAACGTAGCTTTTTCTGGTTTTATTAATTAGCTACCAAAATACTTCAATATATTTAACTTCTCTCAAAATGTTTTAACATTTATCAGCAAATATTTATAAAGCCCTACCCAAACTTCGTATCATTTTTGTTTTAGATTATTAATCTTTTTAGATCCCTGGATAAACTAATTACTAGAAAATCAGACTTTAAAAGCTTCCAACTGTAGGAAGATCGGAACAAAAGAGATGTTTTTAGGAAGGAAATCTAAATCTAAAATAATGTAGACACATTTCTGAAAAATAGCAAATGTAACCCCATGGCCTAAATCATTCATGTCAGCAATAAAGGATAATGTTTCACTTACTTGAAGATGACTAGCAATTAGAGTCCAATCATCAGTTCCATGTTGTTCAACCAACTTCTTTAACTTATCATCCTATTAAAACAGGTATGAAAAATTAGAAAGTTCTCCCTCACCCTATTCCTGAATATAGATACTCTCCAATTCTTCCATGTCATATCTGGTGGCCATTTTTAGAAGGACTGAAGCCATTATAACACAAGTTCTCCCATTTACTAAACTGATTCTGTCAGTCTCAATATCAACCCGCTATTCATGTATGGTTGAAGAAAAATAATGTGCAAGTTAGTTGATGGATAACTTTTCTCATGTTTTGTTTCTAAATATCTTTAATATATATTATTAATCATTAAATACGAGCATGGAATTAGTAAGCCTTATCACATAATTACCTCATCTCTTGTCCATTTTACTCTATTCCAGAGTTTCTTCAACACTTTTTGTTGCGGGACTTCATAATCATGATCAGCATACTGAAGGTCATCATCCTCATCCTCACTGAAAAGAACACAATTGTGAAATCAAGAATTTTACTTAGGGCCTCCCTGGTGACGCAGTGGTTGAAAGTCCACCTGCCCATGCAGGGAACACGGGTTTGTGCCCCGGTCCGGGAAGATCCCACATGCCGCGGAGCGGCTGGGCCCGTGAGCCATGGCCGCTGAGCCTGCGCGTCCGGAGCCTGTGCTCCGCAACAGGAGAGGCCACAGCAGTACCTGCGTACCGCAAAAAAAAAAAGAATTTTATTTAAAGATGTGAATTCAATCACTGAATCTGAATACACAGTTACGACGAAAAGAAGCCACTCAGACTAGCAGACATATGTCCAACGAGATTATTCAAAGTATAAAAAAAATTAAGAGTCATACAATGGAGAGGAGCTGTAGTTCTTACTGACACACAGGAATGAAGCTAGATATGTCAGCAGAGGCCAAGTGATAACCTTTATGTCATGCTAAGGAGTTTGACCTTTATTCTTTATTTGACCTTTAACCTAAAGAGTTAAAGGAATTTAAGTAAGGGAGTAAAAGACCAGTATCTTGTGTTTCAGCAAAAGTCGCTGGCAGGAATGTGGAGAGATGGAGGAAGGAAGATCAGTTGGTAAGCTTTCACAATACCCCAAGTAAGAAATTATTAGGGCCTGGCAACGATAATGGTAAAATACAAAACAAAGTCAGTTAAAAGACACAATGGAAGAAATGAGCCATTTACAACACCAACAAAAAAAGTTTAAATATGTAGAAATAATTTGAGTATACAGATCAAGTTATAGTAAACAATGAAACACTATTATGAGACACAGAAGAACAAATGAAAAAACATTCAGAGCACATTCTTGGAAAGGAAAACAATATTATAGATATCCATTCTCTGTAAATTAATTCATAAATTTAGATTAAATGAATAAAAATATGAATAGATTTTCAGAGGAACTTAGACAAGTTGATTCTACAGTTCATATGGAAAAATAAACAGGCAGTAATAGCCAAAAAAGTTCTAAAAAAGGAGAGAGAGAATTAGCACTACCCAATATCAGAATATACTGTAGAGAAACAATAAATAAAACAGAATGGTACTGACACATGTGCAGATACTCAAATCAATGGAACAGAATAGAACATTCAGGAAAAACACAAAACCCGTATGGGAATTTGGTAAATTGTAACATATCAATCAGTGGGGTAAAGATGGACTTTTCAATGAAGGGTAAGACACTGGGTAGCTATCTCAAAAAAATAAAGCTAAAGTCTTACTTTAAAATAAAAACTTCAGATGAAGCAAATATTTTACACTTAAAAAAATGAAAACATAATAGTACTATAATAGGGTTGAACTCTATTTTTTACATCCTTGAGTAGAAGAAATCTAAATGTGACAAAAATCAAGAAACCATAAAAGAATAAACCAACTAAGGTCGTGATAGTAGTTACAGAAAGAAGCACATAAAACTGAGATATGAAAAAGGTAGAAACAAAAGGATTTTTCAACTGATGAATCTGAGAGACATGGGAGGAAGATTCAAGGACGACTCCAAAATTTCTGGCTTTGGGAGCATAAATAGAGCTATCCACTGAGATACGGAATAGAAGGAGAAACAGAACTTTGGAAGGTAGAAGGGAATGAGGAGAGTAAGCAATTTGGACTGATTTCAAGGCACTTGAGAAATATACAGGTGGATACTGGATATATCCAGAACAGCACTGTCCGATAGAAATGTAATGCAAGCCACATATGTAATTTCTTAGTGGCCACATTTAAAAAAATAGAAACAGGTGAAATTAATTTTAATAATAAATAATATTTAACCCAATATATTTTTTAATTGTCAATTCAACATGTAATCAACATAATCACAAAATCTTTTACATTCTTTTCTTCTTACTTAAGTCTTCAAAATCTGGTGTGGCATTGTCCAGGAGGGAAGAGAGTGCCAAAGGCAAAAGAGAAAGAGGAAAAAAAAACAAGAAGATGAAGCTGATAGAAAGAGCCCAGGAGCAACAAAGTGAATTCCTAGCTACAGACAGAGCTAATCTGAAAAATAAAAATTAAATTAAATTTTTAATAAAATAAAATTAGAAGTACATAGCAATTCCGACTAGCCACACATCAAGAGCTCAACAGCCACATGTGACTAGTGGCTCTCCTACTAGGCAGAGCCGATCTAGAAGACAACTGGGCACATGGATCTTCTGCTCAGGTAACAGGTTTAGGGTAGACATACAGTTTTGGCAATCACCAGCACATACCGAACAGTTAAAGCCATGAGAGCACAAAACCCCAGAAAAGAGGGCAGGTCTTTATGATAAACTGAATTAGAGGATTTTGAGTAGTCAATGGACTGAATAAAGTTATGAGCATCTGAAAATAACATGAGCTAATATTTACTTAACGTTTCTAAGTACCAGACACTGTGGAAAATGAAGGCCTAGATTTAATATATACTGTTTACAGATCCTTTGCAGAACTTCTAATTTCCCTTGATTTGTCAATTCCATTAGGACCAAAATTATTCTTATCCGACCAAACAAGACACCAAAATCCCCCACCCACCTACCTATGGCACCTAACTGCTTCTTTAGTTTAATGCACTTCTGTATTCCAATACTTTCTCCCCTAAAGCCAATGTCTATTTTAATAATCTGCCAGTCCTATTTCCATATATGATTGTTTTGTTAATCTATGCTGAAAATAAAAGCACAGGTTTAATTAAATACCTGTTATTTGCAGCCGTCTTCAGCTATCAGAAATATCACTTGATTAGCCACGATTAAACTGTTAAATTGGAGATGGTTCAGGATCCAATGACTTCATAAATTTCTAAGAAGGCTAGTAAACCAGATAAAACACCATACTGAAGCTTGCTGTCCACTGTACGCACTCATGGAACTCACCCATCCTTCTCAATGCTATCACACTTGTCGACCTTCCCAACCAAACTGTAAACTCAGGAGTACAAAGACCATGTCTAATATGTTCACCTCTCTTCATCAAGCACAGTACCTGCCATTCAAACATTTGTAAAATTACTGAATGTTCTCGCTTACTCTTTCACCTCCTCCAAGTATTCTGTATTCCAAAATTACCTCACTCCTTCCCAACCCAATCAAAACTTTTACCTCCCTTAATACAGCTGATCTCAAGTTGACATGAGAAAGAAAACTTTTTTTAACAAATGCAAATACCTCTAAGAGGAGATAA
Source organism: Neophocaena asiaeorientalis asiaeorientalis (assembly GCF_003031525.2). Taxonomy (NCBI): domain Eukaryota; kingdom Metazoa; phylum Chordata; class Mammalia; order Artiodactyla; family Phocoenidae; genus Neophocaena; species Neophocaena asiaeorientalis. The sequence continues at coordinate 11,937,296 of NW_020173037.1, forward strand.
AAAGCATTCCCATTTATTAAAAAGAACTTTCAAAATCCAAATGTACCTCCAAGTGGTAGAATTTTAAGCATAACCTGCTGAAACAAACATAAAAAAAAATTCAGTACAGAAGGGGTTCTTTGTGGTGTCTACTAATATTGCCTAACCTTTCCTAGAACTGTCCCCTGCAACATTATCACTTCCTGTCATCCCAAACAGCCCTCAGTAATGCTTTTTACAGGTTCCCATCTCTTCTTCCCTCCCCTCAGACCCCAACACCTTCCATAACAGCATGTTTGAGGTTATTTTAAAAATTAGGTTATTTGAAAACAATTTCTAATTTGGGGACTCACCCATATAAATTTTGAGTATTCACAAAAATATTTACATCACATCTAATCTGTACAAAATTCACCTTATCAGTATTCTTATCAAAATATGTTAAGTTAAAGATATGAATCCAAAAATGTTATTTTGGTCAAAAGACTAGTTTCCAAGGAGTAATATTCCTGAAAACGTGTTCATTTTAACTTTAAAAACCTGCCTTATTTTTTAACCACATACTTGATTTGTGAGAAATTTCTATTTCTACAAGAGGTTTCATTCTCTGTCTTGCATCAGTATGGCCATCATGTTCAGGAAGCTGGGTTTTTTGAGTGGTTGAGTGTGAGGGAGGATTAAAGTAGAATTCTTAGAATCCATCTCTCTACCACTGGGACTTCCCTAGAATCTATCTACCTCTTAGTTTTAGCATTAAGTTATTGCTATATTATTTAAGTAATTGTTGAAAGGATGATAAAACTTTCAAGTAAGCGTCACAAAAGAAGATCCTAGAAACTCATCAGTAGCTAAAACATAAAGCTGCCTGAGGGGCTTCCCTGGTGGCGCAGTGGTTGAGAGTGAGAATGCCTACAATTTGCGAATAAAAACGGGAAGAGATAAAACCCCACAAATAACTTCACCAATATTCTACTTTCACCATTTAACAATGAAAAGGTCCCATTGCTTAAAAATGGTTAGACACCATCAAAACAAATCATTATTTCATTTTCTTTATTTGTTGTTTTATTTGCTTTATTTTTCTGCTTTCTACTTCATTCTTTAGTATTTCTGTATTGTAGCTATCAATGCTGGTAATATCTAATAGTTAAATAAAATCAACTTCCTACTATCTATCTGTAAATAGATAAACCACTTTTAGCCTAGGGTGACTAATCTAGAAGACAGTAAAAATAGGTGAAATTATTTCTCCAGTCACAAAGCAAAAACCGAAGAGGAATTTGGTCTTTGAATCTCCATTCAAGACTTGGTTTCCAGAATCATTCTGCCAGTTTTATTTTTTAAGTCAAATAAGATATTTATTCTGTAACTGTCTAATGCATAACCTAAGTACCATATTCAAAAACTTTTGTAGATTATGAATGAACAAAGTGATTAGGGTGATTATGAAACTGCAAAATGAAGAGCATATGCACACACACAAAAATACTATGACTCATTAGGCCAGGAAAATGGTTAAGAGTAATTCTACACTGGGGTGTAAGCTAATAGGATGTGATAGTCATAACTTTCCCTGTGAAATAATACACAAACCAGTCACACTTGGGAATATTAAGATAAAACATTCGAGAGAAGTTCAATTTTAAAGGACATCAATTATTCCACCTAAAAAAAGAGTAAAACGTGGTGTGCCAAAGGAAGAATTTGAAATTTTTTAAAATTTATTTTTATAGAAACTGATCTGAATTAGAGAAATATCAGCAGTTCTATAAAATTTGCTCCAGTAAAATCACTTCAACTTGATAATATTTTAAATCAAACTGCATCAAGTCTGAATATTTTTATCATAATCAAAAAATACATCTTTATTATACTGACTTGACAGAATAACTGTGAATTTTTTTTAAGTTCAGTCGAATTCAAGGGATGAAAATTTACCAGTTTGAGTCAATAAAGTGAAATCAGGCCACCCAGTGGTTAATACGATGTACTGCATACATGAATATTTTATTCCCAAATCTGCAAATTAGCATCATTATAGTAAGACAAATTCGACTCTATTTGACCATTAATAGCAATAATGAAATAAATACTGAAGGGATTTCTACCTAGCTATCCATAAACAAAAACAATGCGAGAACATTTCTATTTTATTCCATCAGTGTGTGTATATTTTTAAATGAGGAAAGATGATTACAAAAACAGTTCAAAATAGGAACTATATTAAAGCTAGATGGTACCTTATAGACCACAAAATCCAAACCCCTTATATTAACAGACAAAAAACAGGGCTATAGAGTTTACTTGCTTTCCCCAAACAATATTGCTAATTACAAAGTTGATTTAAAAATCAGTTCTCCTATTTCAGTATTCTTCACCCACAACACCCATCTCACTAGAAACAACACAATAAAATTGCTTCCTACAACACACATACCACATACCTAAAGAGCTGGCTTTTGTCTTTCCAGTTTAGTATAGTCACCAGTCATCTCAACTGTAAATACCTGAATCTGTTCCTACTTAAACAGGCCTTCTAGCGTCTAAATGACACTTTTTAAAGCTTATTTTTAAGAGTAGAACTGGCTTTTAAAACCTAAAATTAATTACTTAATACATAAATATGGTTAAAAATCAAATACATGTTAATAACAGATATACCAATTTTAGTATTGCCTGTAAATTATGTCATTAAAACCCCCAGTGGGATCTAAAAACTATTTAAAGTCACAACACCAAATAAACCTTTTCCTTTATGTAAATCCAGATCAGAGATACTGTAGCTATCTTAAAGATCAAAAGAGCTAACATCCTTTAGTTGTTTAAACCTGAGGTAACATTTTTTACTCCCTTTTTTTTTCAGATCATACAGCAGAGGTTATTACAGGATTTATGCCTGTAGTTTTATGCAAAACTTTTATACAGCGAGTATAGTTTTCAATCAAATACTTAAATGGTTGTATAGTGGAGATTTTAAAGTGATTGAATTATGTCCTTTTTCATTCAACTATAAATTAGGTTCATATTTATTATTAAGATATTTAGTTAAAGGCATGAGACTAGACTTTGCCCAATAGATTATTTATCCTTCAAAACATTTCACATCCTATTATTTTCTAAGATAAATAAGTCATATTTACCTATACAAGAAATATAATTTAGAGCACAAAACACATTCAAGTATGAAGACCCTAAGAAATACACCATTCACAGATGATAATTCCTCATCACATCTTCTACCTGTATACTCCCATAGGGAGTGTACCTTCACCCCACCACATTTAACTACTCCAGACTTATGACTCTTTCAATCATTCTGTAATACATTTCAATTAATTTATACAGCTGACAGGAATAAAAGTCAACAGTGCAATTAATGTTTAGATCTCAAAGCTCACAGTATTGTCAATAAAACAACTTATACAGGCAAATTAATCATTAAATCACTTCTTTCTTAGCCTATTATTATGAAGCATATGCAAATTATGGACAGAAAAACTAACTGGAGAAGGCAGGGTTCTGACATTCAAGCATCCATGTCTAACCATAACTAACTGCTAATGACAGAATTAGCCAAGAAACTGTTTCAAATAAGATTAACATCAATACTGAAAAGTAGATAATGCCACACATTGAATATAAACTAACTCCTGTTATTGACTTGACAATATCCACTTGTCACCTCACTTAATGAACGTATATTTAAAAATTCAAAAGAAAAGGCCTAAATCAATACCTCAGTAATTATAGTTACAGGAGATTTTAATATCTATTTTTTCTGAAGACTGAGAAGTCAGTCAGGTCCTTGATGTTCTATAGTAATAATTCTCACCTGGGTGATTCTGGCCCCCAACAGACATTTGGTAATGTCTGGAGACATTTTTGGTCATCACACCTGGGGGAAGTGGGGTGTTACTGGCATCCACCAGGTAGAGGCCAGGGATGCCGCTAGACATTCTACAAAGTACAGGACAGTATCCCTCCCACCCCGCCTTCCCAATACAAAGAATTATCTGATCCAAAATATCAAGTGCCTAGGTTGAAAAGCCTCTTCTAGAGAATGTGTGTGTGTGTGTGTGTGTGTGTGTGTGTGTGTGTACATTTGTTCCACCTCAAGAGTTTGATCTATTCTGTAGTTGCTACAAAGTAATAATCTAACAAAGACTTAACTACATTCTATGCTGATTTCTGCAAAAGATACCTTACATGCAGCAGATACTTAATAAATGAAGAGCAACAAACACTATGTGTACTTATTGCCAATTTTTAACAGTAATCTGCAGTGAATGAAGCTAGTACTAAATTTCAACTTGGGAAATACACCTCCAGTTGAGACTTTGAGGCTGTGGATCTAGATACATAAAGCCATTTGGAAATCCTGTCAAACATCTTTTCATGTTTATTTAATAATACTGACAACTAAAGGGTACTGTAGGTTTTCTGTCATCTAAATAATTCCTACACACAATTTAGGAGTAGCTACTATAATGACATAAATAAAAATGAGAAGCGTAAATTCATCCTAGCAAGTTTTCCAAAAAAACATGTCCTACCTTGTTGCAACACTTAGGCACAGTCAGAGCCCAACAGACACACAAAATATTAAGTGACTCAAACACATTGTTTTATTTTAAGATCAAGCTACTGGTGGTAACAGTGTGGCATCTTCCCAGTAGAAGATATTAAAAATACATACATAAAGCTGAGAACATGGGTATGGTAATTACAGTAAACATCAAAAAAGGTCCTTTCTCCTCAGCTATTCCTCAGAGGACTTCCACACCTTTCAAGGGAGCAAAGACGGCAGAGGGGTCCCCACCCAGGTTTATCACAAAGTTCCTATTTTTAACTGGCCCAGTCATTCAGAGAAAAAGCGGCCCTCTGAACACCATTTTCAGGTCGTCCAGGCAGGACACTTCCACTTTCATCTGCGGAGCGTATTCCCTGAAAGCGCACAGACTTACCTGTCAACTCCCACCAAGAAGTGGCTGTGAGCGTTTGGGGGTCTGGATGTGCGCTGTGGGGAAAGTCGACTCAAAAGAGCAACCTGGGCATCTGTTAGTCACTTTCTGAGTCTGAAACACACTGGTCCCCAACTCCACACGTCACGGCTGCGCTGAGGCCAGCGGGCCGAAGCGGCTGTGGAGCAGCGGGAAGAAAACCTCTGCCCCGGCTGGGGAGGGCCTGGTGCAGAAGCAGCGGGAAAGGAAAGGGAATCTGAGCCGACACTGTGCCGACGGGCCCGGGCGAAAGGGATGTCACCCACCTGCGCGACCTCTTCGCCATCCTTCAAGTACCGCATAGGCGCGGGCTGGGCGGGGACGCAGTTCAGCCTCCTCCAGCCTCAGGCTAACGCTCCTTCTCCCCGACCCTCCCTCCGCTTCCCTCTCCGAGGTCCCTCTCCGCGGCGACCGAGTGCGAAACGCACGTCCCCGGCAGCGCAGGACAGAAGGACTGAGGCGCGGACCGCGACCCGCCCCCGGTCCGTAGCGCCGCTCCTAGCCCCGGCCCGGCCCGGTCACGGATGCCCCCAACATGTCAGCAGGCGCACTCCCGCCCTCCGCCGGCCCCTCCCGCCACCTCTCAGCCTCCTCGCCGCTGTCCCAGCGCGGCTCCGCCGCGGGCGCCGACCCCCGCCCTCTCCCCGCAGCGAACAGCCCGGCAGGGATCACAGCCTCCTGCAGGGTTTTGTCCGCACCGCCGAATCTCGCGCCCAGCCTCCCTCAAGAGCCGCCGTTTGAATCTGCGCACGCGGCCCCTAATCTTATTGGCTGTGGCGGCCGCACGCGGGGGGACGAGGGCGGGGCGGGGAGAGCGCGCGCGACTGCGGGCGGGGGCTGGGGAGCTGGAAGTCGGGACTGGAACCCGCGGGAGTCGGGGAAGGAGCTGGGAGCCAGGGGGTGGGGCCGCAGGCCAGGCTCGCGGGTCCAGCAGTGACAGGACCCGGAGCGCGCAGAGCGCCGCACCCGAGGGGGCGGGACGCCGAGGGCAGCGCGGGGCCTGCTGGGAAAGCGAGTTCCAGGCTCGCGGAGAGGCGTGTCCGGAAGCGGCGGCGGGAGCCCAAACTTCCCGGGGTGAGCGGACGGTGTCCCTGAGGGTTGAGCTGTCCTGCCAGGGCATGTCCCCGCAGCCTTCTCTCGGCCTCAGCTCTTCAGTCCTCGGGTGCATCCCTCCTCACTAGTTAGGAGGCACGGTCTTCGGACTTGAGACAAATCTAACCATAAAATTTGCGCGGCCGTTATTGTTTAAGCAAAACTGCGAGCTATTTTTGCCAAACATTGTAGCTGCTGAACTAGCGAAGACCGTAGCAGGAAACCGAATATCAAGAATGAGCAGGAGTGTGACAGGAGAAAAAGTTTTTAGCTGAACACGTGCTTGGAACTGAAAAGGGAAATAATCCGGGTCGGCGGCTGGTCTCCAAAGTGCTTAATCTCCCCGGCTCTACAGGAAGTAGCTGCTGTGCGCGGTGAAGGAGCCCTGATCCGGGAGAAGAGTGCAGGAAGACCGGAGCGGACTGGGAATTTCGCCCAGATGAATGAGTACGGTCGTCAACAGTAGAAGGTGACCTTCCTTCTCAGGAGAGACAGGAGGACGGGGCAACTGCACTGGAGGAGCTTCTGGCGGTTAAAACTACTCTAGAGGTTTCAAGTCTAATAACTACAAACTGCTCAGTTCAAGTAGCGTTAGAATAGATTAACTACAGTAAGGATTAGAAATGGTAAAGGACACAAATTTGCAAGGTAACATGCTCTACTGCATGGAGCACGAAACCACAGGTTAATATTGTAACAAACTTACATTTTGCTATTTTGAAAGTTTACGCATCAATTTTTGCAAATAAGAGATGCAGGTGCAAATGTGAATTAAGAGGAGCTTGCATGCACTACTTCTAAAACTTAAAACACCTGCCTTTTTATAGTTCCTTTTTCTCAAGGTATGGGTTCTGGGAAGGTAAAACAGCTTTTCTTTCAAATCATTCCTTGCTGTGTTGCTAGCTAACTTAAAAAAAAAAACTAATTTAGAAAGTAATGTCGTTTGAAAACAGTGTTTTCTTTACTCTTGGGTCACACATCACTCCGCTTATTTACATCCTAACAGGAAGCAGAGTTTCTACTATATTTTAGGCTGTAGTCTAAAAGGTATACAGAATACGTTTTTAGAGCTTGAAGAGAGTTGTTTTAGATTTTGACAGCAAACTAAGTCCCTCTCATTTTAGAGATAGAGAAAAACATAATTCCTCAGAAAGATAACATCGCAAATTCATTTAGTTACCAAAAAAAACAAAGTGTGGAATTAAAGTGGTTCACAGTCATTTGAATACACATACTCAAATATAACCTGTGACTTGTGTTTTTTTAATCAAAATATATTTAATAAAGAATTTTAATTCAGAGTATATAAAGAAATCTCAAAACTCAATAATGAGGAAAAAAAAGAAGCAATAAAAAGGGCAAAAGATTAGAGCAGACACTTCACCGAAAAAGACAAGTAGCATGAAAAGATGCTCCACATCATTAATCATTAGAGAAATGCAAAGTAAAACCACAATGAGGTACTACTACACAGCTATTAGGATGGGGGGAGGGGGACTGTAAAAAGTGTTGGCGAAGATGAAGATGCTGAGCAAGTATAACTTTTCATACACTGCCGGTAGGAATGCAGCTGAAACAGCCACTTTGGAAAACAGATGTTTACAGTGGCTTTATTTGTAATCACCAGAAGCTGAAAACAAAGGAACTTTGTCATGCATTTACTCCTCAGCCCCCAAGAGTTAGTTCTGAATAGTCTGTTAATGCTTCTCAAGTCTTTCCACAGAGGTATAGGGGGGAAAACCAAGGGGAGACAGGGGTTGGGGGCAAGTGCTGGAAATTTCTTTGAAAACTCATTTTTTATATTTAAAAATGAGTTTTTAAATTATTTTCTTACTCCAAATCTTTAAATAAATCGCCTCATTGTTATTAAATAAATGAGCAGAAGGTTCACCATGCTCATCCTTCACATGGCTGCACCAGCCTCTTATCCTCCTGCAAAGGCCAAATACTCCAGAGGTTTGCTAACTTAGTTTGAAAAGCTTATGCTGGTTTAATATAGTACCTAATAGACTATAGTTTTCATAGAGCTGTATCAACCATTCCCATAAGTAGATTTTTGTCTGTTCTATTTATTGTTAGATCCTCAGTCCCTAGAATAGTGACACACCCAGATGCTCAATAAATATAACTGTAGAATGAATGGAAAAATATAAATAAATGCATTAAGTAAATATTTATGCTTACAGGGATGCAGCAAGTACAAATTAAACCAGATTTGAAACATGATTTTATGACTACTAAGGTAGCAAAATTTTTCTAAATCCTGCCAACAAAGTTTGAATAATTCCTTGATGTTAGTATTGAAACTGGTATAATCCTTTTGGAAAGCAATACCAAGCAAAAGCCGTAAATGTGTGCACAGCCTTTGACAAAAATTTAAAATATAATTCAATACAAGCAGAAAAGATGTGCTTGAGTGCTTATAGTAGTGTATTCCATTAGAACCCCAGTTTGGAAGCATTCACATTTTGAGGCTAGTTTAAATGGTTCATCAGCAGGAAAAAACAATTATATAGCCAATAAATATAGTGTAATATTAAGACAATGCCATTAAATGGCTGTTACACTACTAGGCCCTTCTAGGTGCTTTGCATGCATTAGTCTTTGGTAATAGCCACAACTTCTATAATTGTAACAACCCTATGAGATAGGTACCGTTACTTTCCTCCACTTTATAAATGAGGAAAATTGGGCACAAGGAAATAGCACAAGTATGGTGTGTAAAACTTGTCCCAATATTGATAATGCTAAATAAATACGCCTTGGCAGAATAATGAAACCATATATTACGTATTTGATACGAAAACCAAAATCAGGTTTAGAATGCTACTTTGAATACATAAATGTATGGTCCAACATCTGTCTCCCCACCACCAATATATTTTGCTAATCTGTACATTTAGGGTGCTATTTTAAATTTGATGGGAATTATAAATAGAAACCGTACTAACGTAAGCAGCTATAGAATTCTTAGGTTGGCTTTTAAAGGCAAAAGTAAGGGTGGTTGAACTGCAAGAAAAAAAAAATACTGTAAGAGAAAAAAAAATGTTTTAAAGTGTCCCAGTTTCAACCCAATATTCCTTGCTCTACCCTTTTCTGGTAGATAGAATAATGGCACCCCAAATATGTCCACATCCTAATCCCCAGAACCTGTGAATATATTACCTTAATGGCAAAAGGAACTTTGTAGATGTGATTAAATAAGGATCTTGACAAGGGGAGTTTGGAATATCTAGGTGGACCCGATGTAATCACAAGGGTCCTTAGGAGTGGAAGATGGAAGCAGAAGAGTCTGAGGAGATTGAAGATGCTATGATGTTAGCTTTGAAAATGAAGGAAGGGGTCATGGGCCAAGGAATGCAGGCAGCCTTTAGGAACTAGAAAGTCAAGGAAACCGATTCTCCCCTAGAGCCTCCAGAAAGGAACACAGCCCTGCTGACACCTTGACCTTAGTTCAAGGACATCCCGTTTGCACTTCTGACATCCAGAACCTTAGAATAATAACTTTGTATTTTTTTAAATTGTATTTATTTTTGGCTGCATTGGGTCTTCGTTGCTGCGCGCGGGCTTTCTCTAGTTGCGGCGAGTGGGGGCTACTCGTCCTTGTGGTGCACGGGCTTCTCATCGCGGTGGCTTCTCTTGTTGCGGAGCACGGGCTCTAGGCGCGCGGGCTTCAGCAGTTACGGTTCGCGGGCTCTAGAGCACAGGCTCAGTACTTGTGGCGCACGGGCTTAGTTGCTCCACGACGTGGGATCTTCCCGGACCAGGGATCGAACCCGTGTTCCCCACAATGGCACGTGGATTCTTAACCACTGCGCCACCAGGGAAGTCCCCTTGGTGTTGTTTTCAGCCACTAAATTTGTGGTAATTTGTTACAGCAGCAGTAATACAATAATAGGAATAGGAAACTAATATATCTTCTCTGAAATTTTCAACACTTTTGGCCTATCATAATAAAAATAGTGCTTTCTCTTCAAAAAAGAAATATTTCATAGTGTTCAAAATTTAGCCCTTACTTACAGCAAATGAGCCTACTAGCTGAAGGCTTTAAACAAAGGATAGGAACTCCAAGTTAAGGGAGAGGGTACTCAGGGCATTGAAAAAGAGAGAGAATTTACCGGCATATCACAAAATCCTTAAGGCAGAGCTATCACTGATCTGTGGGAAACATGACATCTGCCAAGATATGAATGTGTGTGCTTGTCCTCTTAAATCCTAAATTTTCTACCTCTACTCTCAATTTTATCACCTCCCACTGTATCAGGGACAATAATCTATCTTGGCTTTATTTCAGCCTCCTCTTCTCCTCTGGTCTAGCACATCCAGGCAGTCCCAAAGGGAACAGTGAATTTGGGAAATTTTAGGGGAATTTCTGGTTATTGAAGGTCCTTACTGCCATTTAGAGTGCCAGGCCTAGGAACATAAGACTCTTGCAGTGCCTGAGACTCCTACACAAGGAAGAATTATGTTGAGTTCCATTCAAAGTTCAACCAGACAGTAAGTGAAAAGCCTGGTGATAATTATTTTAGCCTAGAACCAACTCCTTTTTACTTATAAACAGAAGTACACAAGTATTGGGGGATTTTTTACTGTTTTGAAATACACTGAATATTTCCAGAAACACAGTACTATATAAACCGGGGGAAGATTGTATTTTATTTTATTCAGACTTAAGCAAGAGTTGTTTACCTATTTTAGAAAATCACACCACTGAAGGTATTAAGACACTCAAGATTTTAAGTTGCTAATACAGCCCACTGATATCTGTATTTGTAGCTATTGAGTTCATGGTGAGTCTACGTATGTATCAGTTAGATTAGTTGTGCTTGAGAGGGGTTTTATTATAAATCTCTTCTGTTTCTCCTCATATTATAGGTAGAGCATTAAATTTTCTTTAAAAAAATTATAAGTTATCTATGTATTTTATTTTAGTAGAGTATAGGGACTAGAATATATTGTTATAAAAAGGGGATATTGGCTCCAGTAAGGTTGAAAATATTGATCTAAATATTATCTAAAATTATCTAAAATCCACCCATCCTTCCCTTAACCCTGTATCTGCAGTATTCTGTTCTTCCCTTTCAGTCAAACTTTTTTTTTTTGGCTCAAACTTCTTAAAAGTTGTCTTGACTTCACTATCCAATTAGTCTTCAGTCCTTTCACAATCTAACCTTTACCACCATCATGCCATTGAAATTGTGGCTATAAAACCAATGGACACTTGAAGAAGGAAATCAATTTTGCCTGAACTTTCTACAGCATTTGACATCATTACTCCCTTTTGTTTGAAACTTCCATCCCTTGTTTTCTGTGACATCACCTCCATGATTTCCATCCCTCAGACTCCTCCACTAGTCTCTGTTCTGCCTGCTCCTTAAAAGTTGGCATTCCCCCAAATTGCATCTTTAGCGCTCTTCTCACTTTACACTTCATCTACTCCTGTGATTTCAGTCATATCCTATGATTCACAGATCTTTACTTCCAATCCCCACCCCTCTCCTGAACTCCATCTCTCTCCATCTGGAAGCACTAAACACCCAAAATTCAACACGTCCAAAAATGGGATTCACTTCCTACCCACCAATGTGTAATTACTCCTGCATCCAATTCCAATTTAGTAGCACCACCATCTAGCCTCTCACATCACAACCTGAGAGTCTGGATTGACTCTTTTACTCTCCATTATCCTCTTCGCTCCATCCCCACTGCCAGTGGATCAGTTCAAGCTCCCATCTTTCATCTCTTATCTGGTTACAGCAAGTCTTTAACTGATCTCTCATCCCAATCCAGTATATCCTCCACTTGGCCACCTGTGGGATCTTTTAAAACATAAATCTGTTTAAATTACAATATCTGCCTTGGGAAAGCTCCAACTTCTAGTCGGCGTCTCAGAAAAAAAAAAAGTCCTTCTCATTTTGACATTTAAGATCACCTCAGCTGTTTATTAGCTTAGTCAAACTATACTTTAAAGCAGTTATGGCTACAGAACATATTTTGAATATATAAACCTTGATAACATAGAAGTAATAGTATAGCTAATAAAAGGAAGTAGAATGGAAAGATAAGGCACATGATAAAGTATAGAAATGTTAATTTCCTCATTTTATATAATGGAGAGTTAAGAGGTAATGTCTAAAGTTGATGGCTCAATAAACAGAGACTTTATTCAATACATTATATAAAGTTATAAAGAAAACCTAAAAAGAGCAATGGGACTCAGCCTTCATAATGGAGGAATCAAATACTGTCTAAAGTTGATAAATCAAGAGATGAGGGGCTTCCCTAGTGGCTCAGTGGTTAAGAATCCGCCTGCCAATGCAGAGGACACGGGTTCGAGGCCTGGTCCAGAAAGATCCCACATGCCGTGGAGCAACTAATCCCGTGCACCACAACTACTAAGCCTGCGTGCCACAACTACTGAAGCCCGCGTGCCTAGAGCCCATGCTCCGCAACAAGAAAAGCCACTGCAATTGAGAAGCCTGCGCACCGCGACCTGCGACGAAGAGTAGCCCCCGCTCACGGCAACTAGAGAAAGCCCACGTGCAGCAACGAAGACCCAACGCAGCCAAAAATTTTAAAAATACATTTATTTTAAAAAAATTTAAAAAAAAGAGATGAGACCTGTAAACATCTTACTTAAGTTATAGAGGTAGCCACCAAAAGAGAAATGGTTGATTTAGCAACTGAGATGGGGGAGCTGGGTGTTTTTCTGTAGTTTAAAAAATTTTTTTTTAACCATGTACATGCATTGCCTTGAGAATAACTTTTTAAAAGGAAAACAATTAAGTCCAATTTCAAGGAAAACGTTTACAGATTACTTCTTTTTCAGATTTTGGTTTAAGTTTTCTAATGACTGTACCAAAAATAAATTTAATAACATTGTTAAGTTTACTATACAAAAGAAAAAGCCAAATCACTTGCTATAAGAAAGATAAAATGATAATCTTAACTTGAAAAGCAATATTGTAAGCACAACTTAAGATATACATTGGTTACTAGCCACTTGGAGAGTAATACTGCTTAATGGAAACCAAGAAGGTGACAGATACTGGGACAGGGCCATGAGAAGCTAGAAGAAGAAATGGAACCATCTTTCTATAATCCTGGTAATGTTAAGTCAGAAAAATTGAGGGCTTCCAGCTTCTAACTTGATTCTTGCTTTACTATTTTGTTTACATTTTTGTTATGCATCTAATTTATACCGATCATATTCAGTAGCAGAGACACCTATAATCTCATGTTTCTGAAGTGGTTTCGTACACTGAATTTAGAATCTCAATCTCTGTTACAATTTGTTTCCCTTTCCTTATCAACCCTATTTGCACAAGCTTTCTCAAACTTTTTCATCCTTATCCATTCAACTGGATGGGGTCTAAAGTATGGCAAACATAAGCATCCAACTTAATTTTGCTTGATGGACTGACTTAAGTAAATAAAACATTTTTGGAAGTGCTGTATCTTGCAATTTGATTTTTTTTTTTTTTTTTTTTTAATGGTACGCTGGCCTCTCACTGCTGTGGCCTCTCCCGTTGCAGAGCACAGGCTCCGGATGCAAAAGCTCAGCATCCATGGCTCACGGGCCCAGCCGCTCCGCGGCATGTGGGATCTTCCCGGACCAGGGCACGAACCCATGTACCCTGCATCGGCAGGTGGACTCTCAACCACTGCGCCACCAAGGAAGCCTGCAATTTGATTTTTAAACATCCTATTAATTCTTTAGGTCTCAGCTAACACATCACCTCTTGGGACGCTTTCTCTAACCACTAGCAGGTCAGGGTAGTTCCTCCTGTAGTGTCATCCCACACCACTCAGTATTCCCCCTAGATTTGCACTTGCTTATTTAAATGTCTCTCTTCTTCACTAAAAATATAAGCATAACAAAGGCAGGTAAGAAATGTCTTTCTCATATATATATATATATATATATATATGTATATATATATACATATATATATATATATATGAATCACTGTGCTGTACACCTAACACAACATTGTAAATCAGCTATGCTTCAATTTAAAAAAAAAGATGTATGTGACCACCAAATTTTACTTCTTTGCTAAATTACGAATGTAGCACTGAGGTTAAGAGCACAGTGTATGGAGTCATAAACATCTAGGTTTAAATCCCAGCTCTGCCATTAACTTCACGACCTTGGGTAAACTACCTTACCTACCTGAGCCTGTTTCCTGAAAGATGAATAAAATTATGGTACTCAACCACAAAGAGCTGTTTTGAGGATTAAACTAATTGTTTCATGTTGTGTTTTGCCTATTGCCTGGATATATGGAAAGAGTCACTAAATGATAGTTATTATGCTCGTGTTCACTGCTTGTCTCCATTATTGCGATGTAAACTCTAAGAGCCACGTGGAAGTTGTCTCACTTAGAACAGTTTCCCCAGTTCCTAGAACAGAAGCTTGGCATTTGATCAGTGCTTAATAAAACGTTTTAAATGAATGAAGGTCCCATAAGCCAAATAAGTATGAGGTATATCTCATACTGCACGTTTCTTTTTTTTTTTTTTTTGCTTTTTTAAAAATGTTATCCATTTTATACATATTAGTGTATACATGTCAATCCCAATCTTCCAATTCATCCCACCACCACCACCACCCCACCCCCCGCTTTCCCCCCTGGGTGTCCATACATTTGTTCTCTGCATCTGTGTCTCTATTTCTGCCTTGCAAACCAGCTCATCTGTACCATTTTTCTAGATTCCACATACATGTGTTAATATACAGTATTTGTTTTTCTCTTTCTTACTTCACTCTGCATGAGTCTCTAGGTCCATCCATGTCTCTACAAATGACCCAATTTCGTTCCTTTTTATGGCTGAGTAATATTCCATTGTATATATGTACCACATCTTCTTTATCCATTCATCTGTCAATGGGCACTTAGGTTGCTTCCATGTCCTGGCTATTGTAAATAATGCTGCAATGAACATTGGGGTGCATGTATCTTTTTGAATTATGGTTTTCTTAGGGTATATGCCCAGTAGTGGGATTTCTGGGTCGTATGGTAGTTCTATTTTTAGTTTTTTAAGGAACCTCCATACTGTTCTCCATAGTGGCCGTATCAATTTACATTCCCACCAACATGTACATGTTTCTTTATATACATATAACTGACAAACAGCAATAATCCCCCCAGATTCTCACACTATCAGTTTTTAGATAAAGAATTATGTGGTATGATAAATGAATCAAAGGCAGGTTTAGTTCCAAAGAAGAAAGAGTACAAATTTGAAGAGCACGTAAGTTTTTCACCTGAGTATACCATATACAGTTTAGAAAATCAATTAAAGACTTACTTCAATTTTTCTATATACATTTTTAATGATTAGAAACAATCAACTATGCAGTCAGAATTGCAGTTACTGTGGTCTGAAAAAGCCAGTCAATAAAAATAAAATCCATACTGAACTGTCATAAGTAGGATGTTTGTCTTAGTCACTGAAGTTTTTGAGAGCTCCAAACTATGTAGTATGTGACCAGTGACATGCATGTACAAGACCTCAAGTCCAAGTTTGGGACAAGTGCAGCCAAATCACAAAGCAAAGCTAATTATGTTTAGTCATCTTGGGGCTCATACCAATGTCGTTTTTCCCATCAGCACTATGCCTTCAGCAAGTGAGACCACAATGACGTGGTCAGCAGAACCAAAGGGTAACAACTGTAAAACAAGTTTATAGTAGAAATGGAGGTCTTGAAAGGCTCGTGACTTGCCTTAGGTCACAGAATAAGTTAGTCACAGAGCAGAGACTGTCAGTTCTCCAGATTTTCAATGTTGCATGTGATCATAAATCTCTTGCATAAACACTTGGACACATAACCAATCCGTTTTTAGCTCATTAATTATATACCACAAATAAAGCGAGTTTTAACATAAACTATTTAAATAACGTACGCCCTATGTAAGATTTGTCCTACTTAAATGGCAACTGAGCTCTACTGAGTTATTTTGATGTATAAATAACAATAATAGCAAACATTTTAGTGTTTACTATATGTCAGGCACTGTTCTAACCATTTGATATGTGTTAACTGGTTTTATCCTCACAAAAACCCCAGTAGATGTCATTATCATCCTCCCAGAGAGGAAACTGAAGCACAGAGGTCACATAGTAAGCAGCTGCCAGGACTCATCTGTCTGATATCTGAAGCTATGCTCTGACCACTAACTTAAACAGTCTGCTCTATCAAATTGAACATTAAAACTTAAAAGTTTTAATGTATCAGTTGTGTTGATTACTAAGCTATACAAATGTAATTTAGTGCCATTTTCTATATTTCCCTTCATTTCCTCATTATCTCTAACAGTTTTTTTAAAAGAATGGAACAAGTTTTCTCTTTGTTAGAACATATCTGTTTTAAGTATTCAGTAAGCATCACATGACCCAATTATGTAATATGTCTAAAGAAATGTTGCTTACTCTTTTCTAATTGGGTCCATTTCATTTGCATTGAAATCTGCACTAAGGGGAGAAACCACTGTCCCTATATGATATCCCAGTGAAGGAAGTTTTCAAATAAACTTTATTATACTAAGAATTCCTTTATGAAAATGAACTATATTTTCATGCATTATAATAATTAGGTATAATTCCAGGAAACTATGTATTAACTTACAGTTTTATTACTGATATAAAAGAAAACTTCAAATACTGTACAGTGGAGTGTGCTATAGAACTCTATATAGATGGAATACACTATTACCAATTATTTATTACTCAAGTGTAATATATACAGCAATCACAAAATCAGAAAATAATGGATAACAGCCAGTGCTTTAGGGATGGTAGAACATCTATACTACTTTATTGAGCAGTTAAAGCACTTGCTATTTAATTTTTTCTAAATATTTACACTATTACACTTATTTTTACATATTCTTAATAACATTTCCCTCTAAAAAGCAGACTCTCCAGCTCTTGGCACTAATTCTTAAAGTCAAATAAACCTGAAAATACTGACAACCTTTTCAGTCCTTTATTGCTCTACCACAGGCATAAAAGCTCAGGAAGGGACTTGTGCATTCTAAAGAAAAGTATGCAATACCTTAAAATTTTTAAATACTAAGTAATTGATACTCACAAGCAGATAACATCAACTAAAACTTGTTTTTACTAGTTTTCCTTTTCTTTTACAAGAGAATAATCATCGTATTAATATTATACTAAAAAGCATGTAGACTCCATAATTTAAAAAGTTAAATGTCAGATATACAAGTAATGGCATTTTCTCCAATAATTCACAATTTTTACAATTTCTGCTATTTTGGAGCAAACATTAAAATTCTCACAATTTAAGTATCATTAAATATGAATTGAAACACTTAGCATCTCAAAGAATTATTAAGAATGGCAGAACTTACAATTAACTACAAATCTTACATTGGTGATATAGCCCCTTTTGTTATTTCTTAAGTAAACATTCTACTGTGGTATGTTTTCAAGTGAATAGTTCTGGTTTGAAAAATTATATTAAGAGCCTTGAGGTTATGCAATTTTGTTAAATTACATGATAACCTGGAAATGTAGGATATATCTACCCCAACTTACTTTAGAGTATGTATCTCACTACTACTGTTATAAGAGGTAATTTTAAATTCATATTAAGATGAGTGGAGATTAATCTGATTTTGCAAAGGCTTTTATGAAAATCTTAATATGGAAACCTTGTTTTGAGAACCATGAATCTCTCAATATCTGCTCTGCAATATTTTATGTCTGGGCCAATTAAAATTCCTGTTTGAAAAATGAAGACCAAATGGTATTGATATTCTGAAATAAACATTTTATAATATTGTCACTATATTGACCAAAGCTTAATTAAAGACAGAAGTTGTAAGTTTATTTCATACTTAAAGGTTGGTTAGTAGTGAGGTCTAAATTTTTTAGAGAAATGTTCACTAGCAGCCAGTTATTAGTAGGTAGCTACATAAAATAATACTGTTATAAACTTTGCAGTTAGTAGCTAACATGTGATGTCAGTACAATTCTCAGAAACCTGTCATTAGTATGTGAGTTGCTAGTAAGTGATCTTCCCTGAGGTAAGAGACCATATGCAAAAGTTTGCTAATTTCCAATAAAGTTAGATTCTTAAAAATAATGGCAATAAGGACCTGTGTGGCTGGGAATCATAGATGCATTTCAGTTTGTTATCTTAATTGCAAGCAGTAGGCTTGACTGTAAAAACGAAACTAAAAATCATCAGAAGATATAAAGCAAGTTTCACAGTCAATAGCACTTGCTAAATTTCTCAGGTCTTGAGCTTAACATTTTCCAATAAAATACCTGAAATATAGTGAAAGGAGGGGAAATGGGCCTTAGGCTTGCTCTTTAACTAGTTCCTGAGTAACCATTCCCTTGGAGTTCATTATATTCTTGCTCATAATATTTGACAGTGTCTTGTTTTCTTCAGTTTCAACCAGTTTCTCACAACCAGTATTCTAGACACACATCATCTTCAACTCTACCTGGACTTTGGGTCATATAGTCAACCTTGGTATGACTAATTATAAAATGGATTAGTGAAGAAAAAAATTTACAATTATACTTCAATTTCCAGTTCAACACTGCAAATAGAATTTAACTATAGGACTGAATTAGAGTTATGACATTACATGTAGGGCTAAGAAAATATTTCAACTAATTTATGATCCCTAGGTTGGACTCAAAGTTGCGGATGTCCTGGTAGTATTAAAATGGTAGTACTAAAAAAATAATCATTCCTATAATTATGTATTTGATTATGATAACCATATGGAAGGGCAAACGATGATAGTCAAGAACTTAAAGAAATTCTGCTCTAAAACTTTTTTGTGAAGATGATACCTGGCCCACTTCTCAAAAACCATTGCAACCAAATTTCAGTTGATCTAAAATAATTTCAAGAAACCTGACCATTCTCAGAATCGAGCCTTTTATTCTTTATCAAGGGAGAACCCAAACTATTATTATAATGTTCACACCTAACCAGCTTCTAAATAGCACTGCTCTGGCAAGAGAAATTAATAGTGTTGTCAAAGATTAGCCTGCCTTCTAATGTTCACAGGTGCGTTCTAGTTTGACTAAATGCAAAAGTATTTAATAGGGAGATAAAATGTGCATCTGATATTTTTACTTTATGCTATGAAATTATATGTCAGTTATTAACTAAACATACTGAGCCACAGGTGAAGAAAATATTTGTAAAAGGGTGATTATATCATTTACCTGGAAGCAATGCATTCGTTTGTTAACCAGTTTTCCTGTATTTTTTTTTTTTTTTTTTTTAGTTTTCCTGTATTTAAACTAAAAAAAGTATGTGGTGGTGGAGGGGCGGGAGGGTGTTCAGTGGCTGAAAAAACCCAAAAATAATTATAGTGGTTAGTGATATTTGTAATTTTTAATTTAACACACAGAAGTCACCTGTACTAACCAAATGGGAAATATTATTTGGTAGCTGCAGTTCTTTATGCAAAACTAGTACACAATATAAAAGTTCTAAAATTTCCTTGTATTTATAGACATAGAGAGAGGTATCTGAAAGTAAATTTAGAAGAAGAATGGAGAAAATATGGTTTTAAAAATGTGATAATGTGATAAAACTAACCCAAATATGTATCTTGCTCAGATATCACCTGCAAAATATCTAGAGTCCCCATTCTTTCCCTATTCAAAATAAAGTAGTTAACTTAATAAGTGGATTCAGTCAGAGATACTTTCATAGAAAGAAACCAAAAACTCCCTTATTTGGAAACACAAGTTAAAGTTCTGTCTATATTCCTTATGAATCAACAGGTTGACATTTTAAAACACCTGATAATATAATTTCTGATGTACATTTTCTTGAAATGCAAACGGTTCTGCATCTGTTAACACGAGCAAACAGAGAGAGCCAGGCTTTAAATGCTCTAGATAAGAGATTGTATTAACATACATTTTGTCTTTCATCCATTCAAATTCAACTTAATTTCAGTGAACAGAGGAAAAAGATGGATTAACGTGTACATTTCAGAATACAGATTTGCAGAATAGGATAAAATAGTGCAATACCAGTCTCAGGATAAACATTCTTTAAGGAGTAAACGTGAAAGCTGCTTCTTGAGGAAACTGGCACTAAAGATTTGATGAATACACTACTTAAGCAAATGCCTGGTTGATCAGGGTATGACGCAGTCAAATTTGCATCCAAATCCAAGTGAAGCCAACAAATGAAGAAAATCTTATGGATTCTAAGAAAAAAGGGAAACATTTTTGGTTCAAAGGGGCTCAAATACATTTAGCATATACAAGCTTAAATACCATTGATCAAAATTGTCGAACAATGTAACTCATTCATAAAGATAAATTCTTATTTATAAATGCTCTGTGAATCTGACAAACTCTGAAAATTAGAGATTAACTACTGCTACCATTATTTTTATTATTTTCTACC
Organism: Neophocaena asiaeorientalis asiaeorientalis; assembly: GCF_003031525.2. Lineage (NCBI taxonomy): Eukaryota > Metazoa > Chordata > Mammalia > Artiodactyla > Phocoenidae > Neophocaena > Neophocaena asiaeorientalis. Next base: position 11,957,792 of record NW_020173037.1, read on the forward strand.
ACACATTGCAATCAACTTTTCTGCAAGATTAAAGGACAAAAATTTGGTAGTATTTGACCAGGCCAGGATTCAAAATAATGGTAACATATTATCAACAACAGAGCACACACTTGGCTGTGTTGGCTCAGACAGCAACATTACTGAATCACATTGACTTTATCATTCTAGAATAGTTATCTTCCCCAACCTTGCTCAAATCAGCAAAATGTTATATCATTACACTACATTCTCAAGATAGTTTCACCAAGAATATATATCTCTATGAATGTGTTCATGTTCACAAAAGTGTCAGGATCCCAGTGTCTAATATATCCTTTTATGAATTTCAAGATACAATTTACTTCAGATAACCTTCAAATTTACATAAATCCTTTGACACGCTAATAAATATGTGGAATGGTTACCCTGATGACATCAACATTAGCAAAATCTTATTTCCCCCCAGCCCTAGCCTTTTCAGAAATCAAACATAAGTAGCAAGAGAATTTTCATGTTTTAAACATTAAGACTTTCATGGAATTAAAATTACAGTGAACCACATATATGGAAGAAAGTCATTTCAGCAGATCTAATAACTAATTTATAGGAATTTAGAGCCAGCCTGGGCAGTATATTAAAAGCTATTGCCAATCACACACTTGCTATCATGCACTGAATAACAAGATATAATCTTTGAATTATATACGTACAAGATTTTTAATGACTAATCAAGTTATGTGGCCCAGCCAACAAATATTACATGTTCACAATAAACATTCTGCCTTTATTAGCCTCTAATTAAATCAAGAGTGATCCATTGGCTCAGTTGTGTTTGTCATCTCAGCATCTTGACTATCCATCTCTTCAGGCTCCTCCACGGAATTTCCCTTTTGTGCTTTTGACCTTGTAGCAAATGCTGTTCCCAGTGCCTCTGCCACACAGCCATCAGTTGTTTCCGTGTTCAAATTTTCAGTGCCACCAGTTAGAGAAAAAGATTCAGGTAAGCCAGTCTGAAGACTCCCAGACTTCACAGAAGGACTCACAACTTCGACGTTCCTTTGAGGAAGATCAGACGGTGACTGCTCTGTACTTTGATCCCGCAAGTGCTTGTCCATCGACGCCTGAATAGAAGAAACCATTTCCTGCAATTTTTTTCGCTGGGCCTCAACCATATCAGGATCAAGCTGCCTGCTGTCTCTCATTGTAACTACTCCAGGAGCTATTCGAATAAGCTCACTGTTACTAGGAGCAGCTGTGAATACAGAAGGCTCTGTTTTAATGGAACTACTAAAGTGTGTCCCTGTGGTCTGCTTCCTTACAACTGGAGTTTCCCTAGCTCTTGGCTCAAGGTGTGGGGTACTGGATGCAGTTCCTAGAGAATGCCCTTTTCCCTGAAAGGCAGTCACATTATGAAGCTGCTCCGATTTCTTTTTCACTACTCCACCACTACCTAGTTTTAATAACCCATGTGAGGGACTTGACTCCCTACTCCTTGTCGTAGCCTCTGCTCGAACCTGACTTACAGCCTCTTTGACTAAATCTTCAACATCAGGACCGATGGGGAAATGTCCTGCAGCATCCACACACAACTCCAGCCTATCTTCAGAAGCATTATAGACAAAGGTTTTGCCAGGCAGATGTGGAAAAGTGCAATGCTTGCCATCAGCCATACCTGAAGAGAGGAGAAAGAATTTAACATATTAAAATCTTACTTGAAAGGTGTAGTAGAGACAATTATAATTGAAATAGTAAACTTCCAATAATAATTTACAGGTAACAGCTTTCAAAACAAACTTAATTAGCAAATAATTTATTACACTTATTAATAGAATTTAATGCTATTACAAAAAAAGAAATACCACCATAAACCTTAATGTAGTTTCCCAGGGGATTTGAAAAATATATATCATTAACCTATCACAAGGTTAGGAAAGTTAGGCTTGAAACAAACCTTTTGGTAGGCTTGAAACAAACCTGTTTGTTAGGCTTGAAACAAACAGCTTGCATAAGAAAAACACTAGCAATTGTGTTAGTAAAGCATTTGCTTATAGTAAAGCAATAAGAAAATATACTTTCATTTAGTAAAATTCAAATTATAAACTTTAAAAATACCTATAAGGGCAAAGTGTTGTGTACATATGTTGTGCAGTGTGTTGAATTAAAAATCATAAGTGGGGCTTCCCTGGTGGCGCAGTGGTTGAGAGTCCGCTTGCCGATGCAGCGGAAACGGGTTCGTGCCCCGGCCTGGGAGGATCCCGTGTGCCGCGGAGCGGCTGGGCCCGTGAGTCATGGCCGCTGGGCCTGCGCGCCCGGAGCCTGTGCTCCGCAATAGGAGAAGGTCACAACAGTGAGAGGCCCGCGTACCAGAAAAAAAAAAAAAAAATCATAAGTGATTCTATTAAATTACAGAATACCAGAATAAAAGTTTTCTCTGTGTATATATATGTATTTTTCACAAATATAAGAAGTATGAACTTTCAAAATAAGATACTCCATATTAAATAGGTGTGGAGGCACATTTAGGAAAGCTAGGATTAAGGAAGGCACTGTGACTTAAGTATAACTGGAAGAACTGACATTTAGTTACAAAAGATTAATAACATTGTATTCAATTCAATTCCTTTGAAATAGTTGTACTTCATGTTACAACTCTTATTCCTCTCTGGCAGATCAGAACCACCAAAACAAGAGTGAGTTATGGATGCTCTTCAAATGGCCCAGTGCGATATACTTTCTCACAGTCAATGCAGCAGTAGAGGGTAAGAATTTTAAAGCAGGCTTCCCTTTATTTTCTAGCTGAAGAGTTTGGTCTCACTACATGGTATTTCAAATTTTTATACTTTTTCCAGCCTGGGCATAAAAAAATTGCATGTGTGTTTTAAGCTATCCAATATCTTTACATTTTAAGTATAGACTCCAAATATGCAAAAATAAGGGTTTTCAACTTTTATGAAACCACAGATTTTCTGTTTTAAAAAAATGAACTTTTAATAATATATGGGTATGTTTATGGTAAAATATAAAGGCAAAAGCAAACTAGTTTAAAATGAATGAGACTGTTAGTAAGTACTATAGAAATTCAGAGAGGGGAAGGATGAGTGAACTCTGGAATGCTTTGTGGGCACTTAGGTAGTCTCTCTCCAGTTTTGCAGGTTATTAAGAATAGTCCCTTCCTCTCTGAAAAAAGCTACGGAGTGGTTCTAATGTATCTTACTGTGAATATTCCAAATAATCAGAGAAAAAAACAACTTCAAATGAATAAATACCATATAGTAAGTTCAAATAAACATTCATTTCAGTGATAAGTGAAAATCTAATGAGAATTTCCTCTTGGCACATTTTTGGCAGAGAGAACTGACAAAAATAGATGTACAAAAATTAAAATCAGAGATGTCTAAATAGTACCCTTCAGAGTACAACCCTTAAATCAGTTTACCTTCTACCAATCCCCTACCTCAGAGATCTGTAAACCATAGCTCAGGAAACAAAGGTAGCAAAAAAGAGAATTTTGAATGGTAAGGCCAGGGATGCCCCAAGGAAAAGCTTTTAAACAATCATTTCAATAGATAACAACTATTGAGCCTCACTATATGCCAGGAGCTAAAGTAGACCCTGAAGATTCCAAAATAAAATGTAATTGTTAGGAGATGGAGACGAGCGTCAATAGACAATTATAATGCAATCAGGTAAGTATAACAATGAGTATAGTACTTATTTCAACTAATTATTTGAGGATTATATGAGAACACATGCAAAGCACATACTACAGTGCCTAATATACATCATGCAGTCAATAGTTTTAATTTCTATATTAGATCACAAGGGTTTGTAGTCGTTTCCAGGCTGCTACGGTGATGCTTTCCCTTGGCTATCCCTGGAAAGAATCACGGTCCCACATGTTTATCACAGTATTATTTACAATGAAACACTGGAAACAATCTAAGCTTCAACAAGAAAAGAAGGGTTAAGAAAATTACAGTCTATCACCTGACAGAAGTAATATGCAGCTATTAATACTGATATAAATAAGTAACCTATGATGCCTCATTGATACAGTAAAATATGCATAATACAGGAAAATAGCAGGAAACAAATCTAAGTATTGGAATTACAATCATGACCAAAAAATGCACGTATAAGACAAGTATTTAGCAATTATAGGTGATATTCCCCATTTCTATAGTTTCTAGACTTTTTACATTATTAAAAAACTTTAAAATATATGTTGAAAAATCAATACAAATACTGTTGTGATTAAACAATCATTTAGGTTTTATATAACTTATATAGTCCTTTGAACTTTAAGAATCAAGGTGTATTAAAATTTCGATACCATATATCAACAATTCTATTGCACATATACACCAAAAGACATGTATAATAATATTTATAGCTACATTCTTTCTTACATCAAAAAACTGGAAACTACCTAAAGTGCATCAGAACAATGAATGAATTAATTTAAAAATACCTTTCCAAACATAAAGAATAGGAATATTAAAAGCCTATCTGTTATATTGGGCAATATGTCTGTTCAAATGTAGATATAACCATCCATCTGTTAGGGTGGATTTGAACAAAGTAAGAGAATTATGTTCTTTTCCAATTTTTGGAGGGTATGGGTGTATGTCTGGGGGTGAGGAGGGCTTGTTATGCTTTGATTCTTTGACCACGGGATGATGATAATGATTTGCCACATGAATCTGTCCTAAAAATAGAGGTAACATTTTACCACAAATATCAGATGAAATTATATTTTGAAAGGTAAAATGATTTTCTGATGGCGACCCACTTCAAATGGCTGTGTTACAGTCAAAAATTTTTAAAATAATTCTGCAAATAACAGCTGGGATTCTAATAATAATAACAAACATTAGCTAAGTATTTATTAGGTACCAGGCCCTTTGCTAACTGCTTTATGTGCACGATCTCATTTGACCCTAATAATAACCCCGATATTATCATACCCACTTTACAAATAGAGAAACTGAGACTTAGAAGTCACACAGGAAAAAGGAGAACCAAAATTTAGTATCAGATGTTCCTACTCCAGAGCTCTAAACTCCCTCCTAATAAGAATAAATACCACAGGTAACATTTAAAAAATATAACAGCTCTACTGACATATAATTCACACACAACTCACCCATTTTTAAGTGTACAGTTCAATTTTTTTTAGCATATTCAGAGTTGTGTAGCCATCATCACAATCACTTTTAGAACATTTTCCCAGAAAGAAACCCTGAACCCATTAGCAGTCACTCCCATTTCCTCCCCCATCCCTAGGCAACCACTGATTTACTCTCTCTGTCTCTCTAGGTGTGCCTATTCTGTCATTTATATGACTTTTCATATAAGTAAAATAATACAATATATGGTCTTTTGTTTCTGACTTGTTTCATGTAGCATAAGATTTTCAAGGTTCATCAGTGTGGTCTGTATCAGTACTGCCTTCCCATTCCTTTCTATTGCCAAGTAATATTTCATTGTATGGATATATCACATCTTACTTATCCAGTGTCTAAGTTGATAGACATTTGCATTGTTTCCAGTTCTGATTACTATGAATAATGCTATTATGAACATCTGTGTACAAGTTTTTTGTGGACACGTTTTCACTTCTCTCGGGTATACACCTAAGAGTGAATTGCTGGGTTATATAGTAGCTCCATCTTAAATCTTCTGAGCAACTGCCAGACTTTCTTCCCAAGCGGCTGCACTATTTTACATTCCCACCAGGATTTCCTTGCCCACCATTCTTAATATCTGTCTTTGTGATTATAGCCTTGCTAGTGAGTATGAAGTACTATCTCATTGTGGTTCTGATTTGCATTTCCCTATGGTTAATGATGTTGACCATCAGTTCATGTGCTTATTGGCCATTTATATATTTTCTCTGGATCCTTTGCCCATTTGTAACTGGGTTGTTTGTCTTTTTACTGCTGAGCTCTTTATATTCTAGATGCAAATCTATTATCTGATATATAATATGCAAAATTTTCTCATTCTGTGAGTTGTTATTTCACTTTCATGTTGGTGTCCTTGCAGCACAAAAATTTGTTTTTATTTAGCTACATTTTTTTGCTTGTACTTTTGGTGTCATATCTAAAAAGATTTTGCCTAATGCAAAGTCAAGAAGTTTTATGACTATGTTTTCTTCTAAGAGCTTTCTAGTTTTAGCTCTCATACTCCAGTTTTTTTATACATTCTGAGTTAATTTTGTATTTGGTGGGAAGGAGAGGTCAAACTTCATTCTTGTGCCTGTGGATATCCAGTTGCCCCAGCCCTGTTCACTGATAAAACTATTCTTTCCCGCATTAAATTGTCTTAGCATCACAGCTAACATTTTAAAAATAATTTCAAACCAAAACCAAAAAACTATTTAGAAAATAATCAAGAGCGTCATCCCCACACCACCCACCACAACCCTCCCACACACAAAAACAACTGAGGGAAGTTATGTTCAGTCCTATGAAAGACAGTGCATACTAACCCCAATTACTGGGAGCCCTATCATCAATCATAATTAAGTAATAACTTTTGAAAAACCACTAACTGGGGCTTCTCTGGTGGCACAGTGGTTGAGAATCCGCCTGCCAATGCAGGGGACACGGGTTCGAGCCCTGGTCCAGGAAGATCCCACATACCGCGGAGCAACTAAGCCCGTGTGCCACAACTACTGAGCCTGTGCCCTAGAGCCTGCGAGCCACAACTACTGAGCCCGCGTGCCTAGAGCCCGTGCTCTGCAACGAGAAACCACCGCAATGAGAAGCCTGTGCACCGCGACAAAGAGTTGCCCCCGTTCGCTGCAACTAGAGAAAGCCCGCGCACAGCAACAAAGGCCCAACACAGCCAAAAATTAATTAATTTATTTAAAAAAAAATTAACTGGTATTGATATATTTCCGAAGGTAGAATGAAGTGAAAGATGGAAAGTTATTTTAAAAAAAAAAAAAGATGGAAAGTTAAAAAGAAAGGGATGCAGGGCTTCCCTGGTGGCGCAGTGGTTGAGAGTCCACCTGCCGATGCAGGGGACATGGGCTCGTGCCCCGGTCGGGGAAGATCCCACATGCCGCGGAGTGGCTGGGCCCGTGAGCCATGGCTGCTGAGCCTGCGCGTCCGGAGCCTGTGCTCTGTAATGGAAGAGGCCACAACAGTGAGAGGCCCACGTACCGCAAAAAAAAAAAAAAAAAAAGGGATGCAAAAAAAAAAGGCAGGGGGATGCTCAGAGAGAAATTTATAGCTTTAAATGCTTGTATTAGAAAACAAAAATTTATAATCAATAATCTAGCTTCTACTTAAAGAAACTAGGAAGTGCAAATTAAATCCAAAGGAAGCATAAGGAAGAAAAAGTAAATAGCAGAAGACAAAGAAAATGAAATGAGGAAAACAATGCAGAAAACCTATAAAACCAAAGCTGTTTCTTTGAAAAGATCAATAAAACTGATAAACCATTAGCTGGACTAGTCAGCAAAACAAGAAAGGCACAAATTGCCAATATCAGAAATGACAGAGCTATAGACCTTGAAGATATTAAAAGGACAGTAAGGGAATATTATAAACAACTTTATGCCAATAAAATTGATAACTTAGATGAAATGGACAGATTTCTTGAAAGGCAAAACTAACAAAGCTTATTCAAGAAGAAAGGAATAACCTTAAGAGCAGTCTATTAAAGAAATTAAATTCATAGTTAAAAACCATCCAATAAAGAAAACTCCAAGCACAGATGGCTTCACTGGTGAATTCTACCATTTAAGAAAGAAATAGTATCAAAGCTATTACAAAATCTACCAGAAAACAGAAAAGGAGTGAACACTTCTCAACTCAATTTTCTGAAGCCAACATTACCCTGATTAAACAGTCATTACAAGAAAACTACATATCATTATTATGCCTCATGAATACGGTCACAAAAACATTCAACAAAATATTAGCAAAGGGGCTTCCCTGGTGGCACAGTGGTTAAGAATCTGCCTCTCAAGGCAGGGGACGTGGGTTTGATCCCTGGTCAGGGAACTAGATCCCACATGCACAGCGTAACTAAGAGTTCACATGCCACAACTAAGGAGCCCGTGAGCCGCAACTAAGGAGCCCACCAGCTGCAACTAAAGGAGCCGGCAAGCCACAACTAAGGAGTCCGGGAGCCACAACTAAGGAGTCCACCTGTCACAACTAAGACTTGGCACAGCCAAAAATAAATAAATAAACAAAAAAAAATTTTTTTAATGGATTACAAAAAAAGAAAAGAATCCAGCATGTGACATTGGTTCAACAGTCAAAAATCAATGTAGTTCACACTATCAACAAACTAAAAAGAAAGCCCTTAGAAGATCATTTCAATAGATGTGGGAAAAGAGCACCTGATAATATTCAACATCCATTCACGATACTATAAAACCATCAATAAACTAGGAATAGAAGGGAATGTCCTCAACCTGACAAAGGGCATTTCTGAAAAACCTACAGGTTTGAATGCTTTCCGCCTTAGACCAGGAACAAGGCAAGGATATCCACTCTCACCACTCTATTCAACACTGAATTTATAGCCAGTGCAAAAAAGCAAGAGAGGGCTTCCCTGGTGGCGCAGTGGTTGAGAGTCCGCCTGCCAATGCAGGGGACACGGGTTCGTGCCCCGGTCCGGGAGGATCCCACGTGACGCGGAGCGGCTGGGCCCGTGAGCCATGGCCACTGAGCCTGCGCGTCCGGAGCCTGTGCTCCACAATGGGAGAGGCCACAACAGTGAGAGGCCCGCGTACTGCAAAAATAAAACAAAACAAAACAAAAACAAAACAAAAAAAACTAATACTACCAAGTGCTGGAGGAATACAAAATGGTCCAGCCAATCTGGAAATGGTCTGGAAGTTTCTTATAAAGATGAGCATATACTTACCACATTTCTCAGCAATCCCACTCCTAGGTATTTACCAAAGAAAAGTGAAAACATACGTCCACACAAAGATGTGTACACAAATGTTTATAGTGGCTTTATTCATAGTAGCCAAAAACTAAAAACAAATTAAATGTCCTTCAATTGGTTATGGAATTTTTAAAATGTGATACATACATACAATGGAATAATACTCAGCAATAAAAAACAAATAAACTACATGCAACCAGACGGATGAATCTCAAAAGCACTAGGCTAAAAACTGAAGTTGGCAGAATTTTTCTGTAAAGGGGCAACCTGGTAAATATTTCAGGTTTTGCAGACCATATAGTCTCTGTCACAACTATTCACCTCTGCCACTGCACTGTGAAAGCAGCCACAGACAATATGTAAACACGAGGGTGGTTGTGTTCTGATAAAACTTTATATACAACAGGCAGCGGGCCTGGTATGGCTCACGGGTAGGAGTTTGCCAACCCCTGTGCTCAATCAAAGAAGCCGACACAAAAGGTTAAACGATATGGTCCCATTTATACGGTGATATGAAAAAGGAAAACATATAGAGACAGAAATCAAATCAGTAGTTGCCAGAGCCTAGGGGGAGAGGTAAGGGATTAATTAGAAAGGGGCACAAGGCGACTTTTTTGGAATGGTGGAAATATTCTATATCTTGATTGTGGTAGTGGTTACATGACTGTATATGTTTGTCAAAATTCACATGCCTGTATTCCTAAAAAGGGTGAATTTTACTGTATGCAAATTATGTTTCAATAATCCTATCTTAGGAAGGAAGGGAGGGAGGGAGGGAGGAAGGAAGGAAGCAAGGCAACTGGCTAGCTGGCTATTCTTTGGTCCCCAATTCAATAAATCAAAAGAAAAAACATTTTTTGAGACAATCAAAAATCAAGGAAATTTAAACACTGACTGGATAGTTGGTGATATCTTAAAAATTACTGTTCATATTTTTTAGATGTGATAATGGTATTATGGTTATTTTTTAAAAAGAAAAAAAACAGTGCTTACTTTTAGAAATACATACTGAAGTTCTTACAGATGAAATTATGTCTGAGATTTATTTCAAAACAGTCCATTTGAGATGGGGTAGGTAGAAATGTACTGATAATTACTGAACCTGGGTGGTAAGTAAATAGGGGTTCATTACATTATTCTTGCTACTTTTATGTGTTTCAACATTTCTACAATAGCCAAGTTGGGTTTTGTTTTTTTAAAAAGGAAAAAGAAGTGCATGAGAAAGAAAACAAACAAACAAACATAAAATAGAGATTATGTACTTAATATCTACAGAGGTCAGGTAGGTAAGAAAGTGAGATAAGCCAGAGTGATAAAGTCTGGGGCCAAAATTACTCACATCAAATTTTTGATAAAACACATGGGGTCCAAACATACATACTGGCAACCTCTCTCTTGAAACTGTGAAGATACAGTTATATACTTGCACATATCTTTATAAACAATGTATACCCAATGTAAAAAGAGGTTAAATGTAAAGTGAGCTGTTTCCTAGAATCCAGAAAATACTGAGGTATGTAGTAATCATAGTCAAAACACAACAACAAAAAAACACTGTATTATCTGGTTCTGGGACAGTCACTAGCATTATAAACAAATCAGCCTCTAATTTCACAATTTGTCTTTAGTTGTTAAGGATCATATACATAACTTAAATGAGAAAACAGGAGAAAGAAAGTGATAGGAGATTTTTAGTAATATTATAGCAGAAAACATAGCTGACCATACCAGGATAATAATCCATTTTAACTAGGCAGACTGATAAAGAAAAATATGTACCTAATATTAACACTGGAAATAGTTTCATAAGAATATTATCTGAACTTTCTTAATCTTAGAATAGCTTGAGTGGAGATATTATCTAAGAATAAAATCAGAAAGCAACTATACCCATGGTTTTCTTCATAATATTGTAGAATACGCCACCCTGCTGGAACATGTGAGGAAGCCCCTTTGCATAAGACCATACATCTTCTCCTGTAAAATAAAGATACAGTATTAGCAACTAACAAGAGAGTTCAACCCAGGCTTGCTTTAATATGGATTAGCCTTGAACAGAGATCGCAAGGCAGATCTCCTAAGTGAGTGATGCAGTCTGGTGTAATACAACATATAGGAAGCGATATGCACTGAGGGAACATGACTAGAAAATGCATGGTCCATCTAAGATGGCAGCCATTGCCAAGTGCTGCCATGGAAGAGTAGAGGCCCAATGTTTCAATATCAAATGGCATTTCAAGAGAAGCCAGAAATCCAGGTTTTTAATGTTTAATTCTCCCCCTTTTTTTTTAATGTCTTCTATTTATTTATTTATTTTTGGCTGTGCTGGGTCTTCACTGCTGCGCACAGGCTTTCTCTAGTTGCGGCGAGCAGGGGCTACTCTTCATTGCAGTGCGTGGGCTTCTCATTGCAGTGGCTTCTCTTGTTGCAGAGCATGGGCTCTAGGCACACAGGCTTCAGTAGCTGTGGCACATGGGCTCAGTAGTTGTGGCTCACGGACTCTAAAGCGCAGGCTCAGTAGTTGTGGTGCACAGGCTTAGTTGCTCCGTGGCATGTGGGATCTAACCCGTGTCCCCTGCATTGGCAGGAAGATTCTTAACCACTGCACCACCAGGTAAGTCCCCCCATTTTTAAATGTAGGAACTAATTCAAAAATTTCTTTAGGGGCTTCCATGGTGGCGCAGTGGTTGAGAATCTGCCTGCTAATGCAGGGGACACGGGTTCAAGCCCTGGTCTGGGAGGATCCCACATGCCGTGGAGCAACTGGGCCCGTGAGCCACAACTACTGAGCCTGCACGTCTGGAGCCTGTGCTCCGCAACAAGAGAGGCTGCGATAGTGAGAGGCCCGCGCGCTGTGATGAAGAATGGCTCCCGCTTGCCACAACTAGAGAAAGCTCTCGCACAGAAACAGAGACCCAACACAGCAAAAATAAATTAATTAATTAATAAACTCCTACCCCCAACATCTTTAAAAATATAAAGTGTCTTTAAAGCTGCATGAGTCAATACTGGGCATATTAAACAAAATACATATGAAGATCCAATCCAGTTCAAAGTAAACTAGTATGCAACTGTGGACTAGAACAACAGAAAAGGTTACAGAAAGATACTATGTTTTTAAAGGAGAATATAAAAAATATATTCTATATTTAGGTTAAAACTAATAAAAACAGATGGAAAGGGCTAGGGAGAAAAGTAAATAGGTAGACTGAATATAAGTAATTAATGTATTTTGTTGTTGCAAAGTTGACTTTTTAAAACAGAAATTTAGGGGGGAAATGACCTATTGATGAGATTTAGAATAAACATTAGAAGCCCACAAAATAGCTATAAGCAACCCACTATTTCACAAAAACGTTGTTTTCAAGAACATCCTTTGACAGTGCCTATTATCAATAAGAAGTTTCAAATAAAAAGTTAAGAATGGGGTCTTCCCTGGTGGCGCAGTGGTTGAGAATCCGCCTGCCGATGCAGGGGACACGGGTTTGTGCCCCGGTCTGGGAAGATCCCACATGCCGCGGAGCGGCTGAGCCCGTGAGCCATGGCCACTGAGCCTGTGCGTCCGGAGCCTGTGCTCCGCAACGGGAGAGGCCACAACAGTGAGAGGCCCACGTACCGCAAAAAAAAAAAAAAGAATAAATAAAAGTTAAGAATGATAACCACTGTTCAAGAAGTTAATAAAGAATGGAAGGAACATAAAAGTTACTTTTGGTTTGTGGAATATGGTTATTTTTGTTTCTTTAGACTTTCATTATTTTCTAATCTGATAATGTATATGTACTGCTTTTCTGGTCAGGACTTTTTAAAGTTCATTTTAACAAAGAAAGGTTAACTTTTATCTTTCCTACTAGAGGACTACACTATTGAATCTGAGCTTTGAATGGAGGTTATTGATGAAGTGAATTAATCACTACGTACCTCCAATCTCTCAGAGCTCTAACCCCTTCCCACACTGATAAACAGAAATGTGAATCCACATGGCAGTTGGCTGAAGTTGCTCAGTGTATCAGTTTGAAGTATATAAATTTAAAAAGCCTTGGCACTTAACATTTCAGTTAACTAGAACATGTACTTGCACATGAACACTTCATTCACTAATGATACAGTACTACTAGAATTGCCAATATTTAAGGGTGAATACAGAAATTTAATTAAAAATTTTGAATATTAATAAGAACTCCCGCACACAGAACGTTAATAACTTCTGACAGAAATTCTGACTGCTGAATTTATCATTAAACTTTATTTGGATAAATTACTTCTATGGTGGTAATCTTTCATTTATTTATTATTAATGTTATCTTAAATGTACTTGGTATTTTGTAAAACACTCTAGGATATCATTTATCGAATACTCTAGAATACCAAAACATATCAAAAACTTAGATGGTAGCATTTAATTTTTTTGGTCAAAATCTAAACAGGGGCTTCCCTGGTGGTGCAGTGGTTGAGAGTCCGCCTGCCTATGCAGGGTACCCGGGTTCGTGCCCCGGTCTGGGAAGATCCCACATGCCGCGGAGTGGCTGGGTCCGTGAGCCATGGCCGCTGAGCCTGTGCGTCCAGAGCCTGGGCTCTGCAATGGGAGAGGCCACAACAGTGAGATGCCTGCGTACCGCCAAAAAAAAAAAAAAAAAAAAAAAAAAATCTAAACGGGTGCCAAAATAGTAAACTCCTCAGAACTGAACACCTAAATACTAGTAAGAAAAACGATGTTTCTTAATATTGATACTTTACAAACCCAACTATTCCTTACTTAAGCAGGCAGAATTCTAAAAAGTAATAACTCTATTGAACTGTTTATCAACCTTGTGTTTTCATTATCTACCTAAGAATTATTTTTAGCCATCATCTTTCTAATCTGCCTCAACCATGATATTTGCATACTACACATATACTGTTTATCTGTTTACATACTATATGTATATCTGTACTTTTTTCATTAAATAGAGTAAGATTTATTTTACCCTCCCCCAAGAACCAATTTTCACCCCCTTCAGACCTATATGGCCCCAGTGAGCATGGATACTCTATTGCTTTAAGGGAAGGATAGATACCACCTAAATCTCTATTGTCTACCCAGCTCTGATCAGGCACTTCACATAATTTCGTTTTCTCCTCCTAACTGAGCCCAATTTTACAGAAAAAGAAACAAGCTCAGAGAGTTTAAATAGTTCTCGCTAGATCAAATAGCTAGTAAGCGGCAAAGCCTGGATCTGAATCCTGTATATCGTTCCGCAGCTTATACCTTTTCCACTGATACTAAACCTCTACTAAAGGTCAAATCATGTTACAACAAATTTGGCAGAACTATCCATACCCTCTTCTTATAGAAATCCGTGGCATCAACAACTGGTTGAAGGAAAAACGAGGCAAATTATTCCCTTTGGTATATACACACTCCACTGAAGTCATGTTTGTTGGAAACAGAACCAAGAAAAGGGGTCAGAGATCAGGAAGCAAGGATTGTGACACTGCACAAGTCCCCCATCAGTCACAGATGGCTCTCTGCTACATTTCTCTCCGTTCCTTCTACAACTGACCTGGTTCAGGCCCATCTCCTGCCTGAAGCACTGCCACCGCCTCAAAATTGGTTTTCCCTCTAATCTTACTCTCCTCAAGTCTCTACTCCATATGGCCTTCAGAGTTAAACCTTTAATGGTCCCACCAAACTATATGGTAAGTCCGAGCTCCTTTCTCACGGCATAAAAGGCAGCCTAAGATTCCTTACCCTCGCTCCTATCTCACAGCTCTCTCATCATATCCTAACTTGATTTCTACAAAGCAACACTACCAAATTGCTCCAGTTCCCCAAACACCAGTAATAGCTATGTATTCTTTAAAACTCAATTTAGGTGTCACTTCCTCTAGGATTCTTCTTCAGTGGTGGTTAGGTAGGTACCCTCCTTAATGCTCCCATGCATATGAACACCACAGCCCTGATCACACTGCAGGTTAACTCAGTTTACTTTTCTGTTTCCCCTTCTAGACAAGAAGCTTTTCAGAGTCAGGAAAAGGTCAGTGGCCTATTTCACTTTCTATTCCCGGGCCTGGCACAACGCTGGAGAGATAGTAGCACTCAGAATTCGTGAAATGAATACTAGCATAAATGAGGTTTTTTCTTTTAATAATGCCTGAGAGATGTCCATAAAAAACTTAATTGAAGCAGCACAACGACAACTGCTCTTTAATGTTATATGGATAAAATGTTAACTAATGGTACCATCTGTACCTCTTCATGAATCTAATAAAACAAAATCATAGCAAAAACAAAAGTAAAGGCTTTTAGGTACAAACTTGCAGTTATAAAATAAGTAAGTGACAGGGATGTAATGTACAAGATGGTGACCATACTTAATAATACCATATTTGAAAACTGCTTAAAAAAGGAGGAGGAGGAATAACTCTTCTACCATTTCATTGGAAAACAAATTCTTAGAGAACAGGACTAGTCTGGTAAAGCATCTAACAAATACTATACTAATTCATATTTTTCTGTTAGTCTCCAATTAATTTTGCTTTATAATTCAACTGTTTCTTCATAGTACAACAGTAAAATACTTATACTGAACATACTGCGTATATGTATAAATGTAGAAAAAAGTCTATACCACCACCATAGATAAGCTCTGTTCATACCTCGTCTTCCTTGAATCCTTCCTAATAGTCTTCAGTTCTCTCACCTGAACAGCAGTTATTATATATGGCAGTGATATTATGGATGCTTTTTCTTTTGGTTATCTAATTTTTTTCCTCTTTAATAAGAGGTAATTTTTTTTAAGTATGTTAAAATTAAACATTTTAAAAATATCATTGTTTTTCTAATTTTTACTACTAGTAACAAAATCATGGGTTAAAAGTGAGTTTAAAAGGTCATCGTTCCAATTTTCTAACTTTAGATATTTAAAAAAGCAATTTGAAGTTTCAACAAGTGAGTAAATTTTAAAATCTAACATCTATATGAAATATATTAAAAAAAAAAACAAATAAAAAATATATGAAATACATTATTAAGTTCCCCCCCAAAATACCTAAGTTAATTCTGAACTCACGTTCCTATTACCATAAAATAAACTGACCAAAATGTAAATTTAAAGTAGGAACACGGGGCTGTTTCTACTAGAAGAATCCTAAAGGTATTCATTAGCTGAGAAAAATTGTTGCCATCTCTCCACCCTTCCTGCAGATCCTCCCATCTAAAAATGTATCTACCTTATCAATAGTCAAAACCATTTCTAAGAAAGGCATGCTTGTTTCTCTCCTTATACTCAGTCCCTTAAGTGTCTCTTAGTGTCATCATCAGCCATTAAAAGATATATTTATCTCTCACACACATACACACACACACACACACACAGAGTCTGATTCTCTCTGGGGAGTGCAAATGTTAAAGAGAACTACTATATTCTACTTTATACATACTTGACTTCTTTGAATTTTTAAAAATAATATTATCTTATAATTAAAAAAATGTGAAGGAAAAAGGAAATAGAATTGATGTTTAACTTAATCTTCAAAGTATGATATTATAAAATCACCATTTATCACTTATGTCATAAATGGTGATTTTATAATATCATACTTTGAAGGTACATATTTACTTTAAGATACACCTATATGCATTCTTTTTATTCAACTTTATGACAGCTCCCCCATTAGAAATATGCTGTCTACAAATCAACTGGAAGGGTTACCAGAGTGTATGTTAAGAATAACAGATGCATTAAGTCCTATCTAGATTTGAAACTGTCCTTCACCCAATATTTGAAGAAAAAATTCAAGATGCAATGATATTCAGACCCCAAGTCATCTTAAAAATAAGTGTTTGAATACTACGTGTGATTTTGGAAAAGCCCAAGGCAGTTACAACATCAAGAAGTACTATGAAATTATAAAATATTGTGTAATTTAAAAATGTATACTAAAAACTCATACAGTTCTTTAAGAAAGACAGAAGGTATATAAAAATCACACAAGTTTCTCAACCCCTGAAAGGATGTTAACCTTTGTTAAGTAAAGTGGGGTAAATATCTCACAAATAGCCTAATTCCATTACAGCAACTCTGACAAAGTATGTATAAAACTGACAAACCGTTTTTCACAAATCTGTCTTTATCTCTTGAAAGAGAGAATTAACTAAAAAGTTAGTGGAATACAATATTAATAAAAAAGAAATTAGCCTAGTATTTATGGTGGATGATGTACTACTATCTATCATATCTACCACAAAACAGAATCCACAAAAAACTGGTCTATAAGAAAATTTAATTACATATTTTGCAATGCCAGAGTTAGAGTCACTCACATACTGTATAAATAATGAAGATAACAGTCTGAAAAAACTGTTTAATAATGTCCAAGTGGTCTGGATAAAGCAGGTTAAAATCTGTGAAATATTACAGGTAGAACACTGTTATTTCATTTTAAACTACCATTGTTAGATTCAAAGTGACTAGTTCCATGAACTGAGCAAAAGATTGATGTACTCAGTCTCGTTGATACAAATAATAATAGATATAAATTCTATTTAATAAATATCCTACTTAAAAACAGTAGACAGGCAACACACACGTCCCTGGCTATCAAGAAGTCAGCCTATTTAATGAAGACACACAATCCTATATCTATCTATCTATATATATCCCCCATACTTTTTTTTTTTTTTTTTTTTTTTTGGCAGTATGCAGGCCTCTCACTGTTGTGGCCTCTTCCATTGCGGAGCACAGGCTCCGGACGTGCAGGCTCAGCGGCCGTGGCTCACGGGCCCAGCCACTCTGTGGCATGTGGGATCTTCCCGGACTGGGGCACGAGCCCGTGTCCCCTGCATCGGCAGGCAGACTCTCAACCACTGCACCACCAGGGAAGCCCTCCCCCATACTTTTGTAGCTTTCATCAACAGATCTCCAGCTTCCTTTTCTCTATGTATAAAAATTATAAATGAAAACTATAAAAGTATGGGATGCCCTCAGTTGAGACCCTGCAGGTAAGTTTATGGAGGGCAAGGACCATGTCTCATTCATCTTTGTACCTACAACACAATCTCTAGCTCACAGCAGATGTTCATTTTGCTGACATAATCTGCATTCATTCATTCAACAAGCATGTACTTGGCACCTAATAAGTGCCAGGGCCTGTACTAGGTGATAAAGTATTTATCGGTGAATAAAACAGGCTACTGTCTCTGCCTCTGTAGAGTTTATAATGGGGGAGGCAAATGAGTAAGTAAACCAACAAACAAGATAATGAAAACTTATAACAGGTGCTAGGAAGGAATTGAACAGGGTGCAGTAATAAGAGTGGTTTAGCAAAGGTCTCTCAAACCCTTAGATAAGGTGGTCAGGAGACAACCTCTTTAAGAAAGTGGTATTAAAGCCTTAACCTAAGTGAGAAGGAGGCAGCTATCTGAACAGCAGAAAGCTTAATGAGCTATTTTCTAAACCAACATACCAGCAGCTTAGCTCACATTTGGTAATTCACAAAGTTATTTCTGCACTTCGAAATTTGCAATTTTCTAAATAAACCCTCGTTTTCCATTTTCCAGCCCTCTCCAATCTAAACATCAAGAGTTCCTCAGCACTCTTTACACAGGGTTGTGTGTACTTACTTAGCTAACCCCAAACTGACATTTTTACAAACCTATCACTTTTAATTAAGAACATCTTCCAGGGAATTCCCTGTCAGTTCAGTGGTTAGGACTCTGCACTTCCCCTGCAGGGGGCATGGGTTCAATCTCTGGTTGGGGAACTAGGATCCCACAAGCCAGGGGGCCAAAAAAAATCTTCTATGTAATTCAAATACAGTTATGAGAGAATTAGAGGTAGAAAACTAATGTTTATAGAGGAACTAATACAGGCCAGGCACTGTCTTAGTACTTTAAAGCAGAAAGTCTCTCAAGAACCACCACCATAAAATTAGCAAAACACTCTTTTTATGCTTAAATTCTGTGTCAGAAGTAGAAGTGGGAGACTTAAAGAAATGTGTGGGTTTGTAGGGGCAGCAACATAAATGCTGGAGGTGAAGAGGGAAGAGATCGTAACAAGACGTTATCTTGGTCAACTCATTGCAGTCCACAGTCCAGTATTCAGATATTCAGGTCCAGAAACCTCAATCCAACCTCAAAAGGTGACTAACTGTAAACGAGAATTATATTTTACTAATTTTCATTATGAAACATATTATGCTGGCCAGACTTTTAGACTACTGATCATAATCTCACCCGTGCCAATTTATTAATCTACATGGAGAACACAGCCTTCCAAGTGAATATAATCCTCACCTGCACTCTCACCTGTATTATCAATACTTACATCAGGAAGCTAAATGAGTGATCAGACTAGATGCTTGGTGACTGTGCAATCAGTAAAGGGATTCAGATCTTTGAGCCAGGCCACGGTGAGGACTGATCAAATACTCCTGCCCCTCAATTGAGACTACCTTTCTAGTTACCAGAATTTTCACGAACCCCAGTTGATGTATCTTTTCCCCTTGTATAGCAGTGTATAAACATTGCCAAACTCTGCTTTTCAACTCTTTTTCAGTGTTCAGTGCTGACCATCCATTCCATTTCTGCTGACACAGCCTTTCTTTGGATATGTTAATGTCATCTATTTAATTCAATCAAAAAAAAAAAAACATTTCAAAGTGCCCACTCCCTGCTGGGCACCATACCAGGTGCTGAACATCCAAGGTTATATATGAGCCACATCCTCAAGAGTTCCTAAAAAAAAGAGACCTCTTTTCCTGTTTTGACCTGGGAGATTGTTGGTTTTCTTAAAAGTGCCTTCAGCACATATCTAAGTTTATCCATTCTGTTATTAATGATGTTATTAAATTTTCAGAGTTCTGGGAGTACTTTGCTGTTGCCCTATGTACCAACTACAAGGGGTATCTTGTGGATAGGAGGCAACTGAAGTACTACTGGGGAGTTAAGCAGCTTGCCTGAAATCACTAAATTAACAAGTAGTGGAGCTGGAATTCAAATTCTAGGTCTTTCTCACTCCAAAATTCTCAATCTTTTCCTTTATTCCACGCAGTCTCTAAGAAACTAAAAACTCTTAAGAGATAGAAAAAATGCAAAGTGCCTAGCTAGTACATTTCTTGACATAGCCCCCAATTCAATGACTATGTCTGCCAAAATAAAGTCAGCAATATTAAGTTATACATTTGTATAGGGCTTTTAGATCCCCTATTAACTACTAGGTCCCTAAACTTAACAAGCCAGAAATAAATAATCTTCGTTTTGGAAGGTCAAGGACCAATTCACTGATATTTAGTACTCTTAGAAAACACAATCAAAACCCAGATCACTTTTCCAGTTGAAAGCTCTCATCTCAGCAAAAATAAGACCCCTCTAATATGTAATGTATTTCAATTTTACTTCTATTTCAAGCCTTAATAAAGCATATTAACAGTAATTTAAAAACAAAGATTAGTCAATAAAAATAATGTAAAAAGTACACCATTGGATTATTTCCCAAATCATCTAAAGCTTTAAATCATATATTTGATTGATAATCTATTTTCCTTTAATTTGTGTTGAATTATTAAAAAGAAATGCTTCTTAAGCAACCCTGTTGATATCTACCTCGGTTCCTTATGTTTCTCCTCAGTTATAATAGTTCATTACAATTCATGGCAAAGAGTCACCAAGCAAGGAAATTACTTAAACACAAATCCTAATGTACAAATAAGAAAAATGTGATGAACTGGGAAACGGAGAACAGGAAATGGATGAGAGAAACCATTAGGTGGGAGTACAGTGAGCATATAAACCCAGAAACTGCAATTCATCAAACAGGAAGTCCTGAAATCACATGACACGCAGGAAAATGAAATTTAAAAATAAATGAAAAGGGACAAGGGGGGCAGGCTCAATAGAGCCAAGGGGGAAAAAATGAAAAAGCCTTTAAATGGATCCATGACAAGCCTATTTTTAAAAAAACAATTACAAGAATACGTTATATTTAAATAATCTGGTGACAATTAAGGGACTACTTTCACTTTCTTAGTTACATTTTCCTAATATTTACTCAATAGAAAATCACACTAACATCTATCCACTAACTGTCAAAAAACTAAAGAAAATAATTTTCTTCTAAAATATATAATCAGATAGTTTTTAGGATGACCATTTTTTTCCATGAAGACATCAGAAAAACTCAGCATATTACATTCACAATTAAGAAATACTGTCTGAGTTAAATTGATCTTACCCATTAACGTTGCTAAAAGACACAAGGAGTACATTTCTTTGTCAGCTTGCTCCTGAAGTTCCTTAGATGACAGTTTACCAGTGACAGCACTCTCTTCTTGTTTCACAGTGTGGGCCGAGTGTGTTGCTGCAGACTGACCCCCTTCGGCTTTACTTTTTAGAATCTCTATTGTAATTCTGTCACCATGTTGTAAAGGAACTGGCTCCTTTTCCATTCCTGCCTGGGGTGGCATTAACTCTTTAGGAGGAAAGCCATATCGAATACACTGTAAATATGGAGGAATGTTGAATTCTCTGGCTATGCTTTCCTGAAGTTCAAGAAACGTTGTTGAAGATTTAAGTGTAACCATGGACTGTCGTCCATCATTAGTTGTTATTCGGATCTTCTTCTCCTTAGAAGTGGTTGGTGAATAGGGAGCCTTGGTAGGGGTAGCAGGTGCAGAGGAAGGACCATCACGAACGGTACTGGGAGAAACAGTCCTGGGCTGCCCCTTTTGTTCTTGTTTTAACTTCTCTGTTTTTCGTTTCTGCATTACAGAAGCCTGTTCCGTAATATTCTGTTGAATAGTTCTTTCAGTCTTACTCATATTTAACTCCTCCTTGTGCAAAGTTTTTGTTTTCTGTCCGGTAAGAATAATTTTAGTTGGGAGCTGGGACTCCGACTCTTGTCCTTGTACGTCTCCAACTCTTTGGGCATGAGCACCATCTATATTTACAGGAGTATAATCATCAGGATTCTTTTTGGCAGTCTGATGCAATATAGTGTGGACAACTTTCTGAACCAGGATTTCACTCCCAAATTCACCTGGAAAGTGCTTGGTAACAAGTTTCATGGCAACATCATAAACATTACTATTCAAAGATGCATCACTTTCATACTGGAACCAATATACTGTTTCTCTGACTACTCTTCCACCCCATTCCAAAGTAATAGGAAAAGCTTCTGGTAGATTGTCATACTCTTTACCATCCCAAAAATGTTTGAATCCACAACCACATTTGCCACCAGTGGACCTAGCATTAGTTCTGTCCCCATCCAAATACACAATAGATCCATCTCCTCTGACTCTTCGCACAGATGTGCCATGGCACCAATTACAAGCTGTCAGGTTACTCAATCCGTAGTCTGGTACCAGAACATCTTTCACTGAATCATATGAGCAAACCAAATTGTTCAAGGGAAAGCTATAATTTTTGTCAGGCCTCAGCTGTCCATGAGTACTTTTTGCCAGGTTATACAGTTTCCCTCCCGGAGCCAACCACTCTGGAGGAACATGAAGTTCAGAAAGGGCACCACAGAGCAAACATTTGTGAAGGCGATTATCCATTACTGCTTTTTTAGCAGCTGCTGTGACTTCTTCAGGCTGAACTCCTATCACCCCTGTCCTCCTGTAGAAATACTGATGGACATCAGCCACCAAACTAGGATGGATACCATGTATGTCCATAAAGACTTCTTCCATAGCAGCAACAAGCCTAAGTAAGTATTTATCCTGCAAACTTCTGTCTCCTCCAATAACACAACCACCGTCCTCCTCAAGTTTGATGTACTTCTTAATGAGGTCCTGAGGCACACCCCATGCTTTAGGAAGCAAATTCATAGGCAGTTTGGGCAAAGCAGCCCCTTTTATGCCTACCAAGGGGATATAATGGTTTCTACCAGAGCTACTCCAGGCAATACAGATGGGTTTGTTCAAATGACCATCTCTCCCAGTGCACTTCTCTGCAGGGATGAGCCCTGGCAGAAAGGTGGCTGAATAATCACCAGAGCTTCGCATGCCACTGAGTGAATCTAACAGAATAATAGGGCGATGCAGCACATTGGCAAGGCCAAATATGTGGATGTTCCTCAGGCCCAAGGGAACACCCTCAGGTGGTACAAACAGAGGGTCACACTCATTGATAATGTCCTCCCACTCAGCGGCATCAATGAAGTCATGGAACAGGGCTTGATATCGGGCCAGGTGCTGCTGAAAGTGCTGTTTAAGATTCTCTCTCAAGGCATGCCAGAAGAGCTCCCGGCCTACTAGAGCCCGGGACACAGCATGCACCAGGCAGTGTCCATCCCCGTCCACATGCACTGGAATGAGGCATTCCTGACTCTTATTGGCCCGCTTGATGTCCTCAAGCGTGTCATGCAAATACAGGAGGCTTCCGGAGCGGTCCTTGCCATAGCCCACCGTGTTCACATGCTCTGGTTCGATGAGGAAGGCGCGGTCCCCCAGTAAAGCGCAATCGAACAGCTCGCCCTGGTTCATGTCCCGGAGAAGCTTAGCCCGGCCTGTCTGCTTGTCCATTCCGTAGCGAGCTAAGATGGGCGACAGCAACTTGCAGTGGTAGTTGGAAAGGCCCATCACCTTTACCAATTCCGTGTTCTTCTTGGGTGCCCCTGTCACCCCGAGCAGCGCGTTCCGCAGCAGGTTGTGCAGCACTACGTCCGGGTCGGTCACCTCCTCCACCCCCAGCAGCTGCTGCTGCTCGTGCCGCTGTCCGCACTCGGTACACTCGATGCTGACAGAACCGGAGGCCGGGAAGAACAGACGCGCCTGGCACTTCGGATCCGGGCAGCTCCCGGAGAGGATTCTCCGGTCTCTCCGCTTCGAGAGCACTCCCGGAGCAGCCGCCGCCGTCGCCGCCAGGGACGGCGGAGTCTGCGGAGCCTCTGGGGGAGGAGGTGGCGGCGGCAGCGGAGGCGGCGGCGGCGGCTGAGACATAGCTCTCGGCTCCCGAGTCTCGCTCCGCGTCCCAAGCGACCCTCAAAGGCTCATAGCCAGACCCCCGCCGGCCCGACTCGGTCTAGTCCAGGCCCAGGGCGAATCACTTTCCTTTCCCTACCAGCTCCTCCTCCTCCTAAGCGAAGGCGGAAGCGCCGGACGTTGTTTCCCTTCTTGCTTCTCCACTACCGTAGCCGTTGCCCCGAACGTAACGGCCACCACCCTAGCCCGCACTCACACTCACTCGCTCTCGCTCTCTCTCCCTCAGACACACAGACATACACGCCCTCACTGAGACTGCGCAGGCGCACCTTTCGCTCTGCCCTCTGGGAATTAGAGTTTTCTAGCCTCTCTCCTGGCCATCAAGTGCTAGGATCCTGGGTCCAAAAAGAACTACAAATACCGTGAGGCCAAGAGGTTCGGCGCCTGCGGAGAGAAGGAAGAGGAAGGCACTCGAAATGGGGGCAGAAAGGCGGAGAGTCGCTCACGTTGCCTGCCGGGAGTTGTAGTTTTAACTGTATGTCTTCTGTCGTCTTCCCCACTCTGGAGCCCAAGCAAAATGAGTATGAGAGACCACATTTCCTAGGATGCCCTGCGGTGCGACCAGACTCACTTCCCCCTTAGGCGGAGGGAAGAATATAGGGAAGCTTGGTTAATATCAGAGTTAAAGGGAATGGTTGTCGGAGGCAGAGGTTCTGAAGTTCACGACTCCTAGAAGGGGAGGGGAATGAAAGGCTCTCAGTGAAGAAGGTACAGTAAATAAATGTCCAGCGACATGGCGGGATGGGAAGTTGAATGAAATGGTCTAATCTAGGCTGGAGGTCATAAGAGAAAAAGGGGGAGAATAGTGAATTGATTCTCAGAGTATTTTTTTAAGTTTTTTCTTTTGTTTTTCTTCTGTCACACTCCTCTCTTCTCATTCCCACCGCTATTACAAGCCGCCGAGGCTCCTGAGCCCCCTTTCTGCCTTTCCTCCCCCGACTACTGGTAGTCATTGAGGCGCCATTTGTTTCCTCGTTCCATGTACGTCTTTGCAGTTTACAGTACAAATAACAATACCTTGGATGTGTACAGAATTTAAATATATATTCAAAGCCTTTTAAGTAGATATAATATTGTTTGATCCTTACAATCCTACCCTCAGAGAGTAATAACAGCTATCATTTATTGCGTTCTTGATATATGCCTGTCACAGCATTTACATACATGATATCATTTGATCTTCATAATGTAATAATAACCTTGCTAGGAAACACACGTCCAGAAAGGAAATGACTTGCTCAAGTTCACAGGCTTTTGGACCTAGATCTGTACCCATTTTACAGACAGGGACATAGGCAGGAAATGTTAGGACAGTATTATATAAAATAGTAACTAATTTCTGGTTACTCTTGCTTTATAGTTTACAAAACATGATCACATATATCATCTCATCCTCACAACTGTAATATCTTTACCAGGTATTGTTGGCTCCATTTACAGTTATGGAAACAAACTAGAAGTAATTAAGTTATTTGTCCAAGGTCAAATCACCAGGATCTCTCAGACACAGAGTGCTTTTTTTTTTTTTAAGAAGATGTTGGGGGTAGGAGTTTATTAATTAATTTATTTATTTTTGCTGTGTTGGGTCTTCATTTCTGTGTGAGGGCTTTCTCTAGTTGTGGCGAGCGGGGGCCGCTCTTCATCGCGGTGCGCGGGCCTCTCACTGTCGCGGCCTCTCGTTGCGGAGCACAGGCTCCAGACGCGCAGGCTCAGTAGTTGTGGCTCACGGGCCTAGTTGCTCGGGCGCGTGTGGGATCCTCCCAGACGAGGGCTCGAACCTGTGTCCCCTGCATTAGCAGGCATATTCTCAACCCCTGCGCCACCAGGGAAGCCCCAGAGTGCTTTTTTTTTTTTTTTTTTTTTTTGCGGTACGTGGGCCTCTCACTGTTGTGGCCTCTCTCGTTGCGGAGCACAGGCTCCGGACGCACAGACTCAGCGGCCATGGCTCACGGGCCCAGCTGCTTCGCGGCATGTGGGATCTTCCCGGTCCGGGGCACGAACCCGTGTCCCCTGCACCGGCAGGCGAACTCTCAACCACTGCACCACCAGGGAAGCCCCCCAGAGTGCTTTTTATACTACTTCCTATAAGAGAAAAAAGGAGCTGTTAAGCACAGACCTTTTGTTAGGCCTCAGGATCTCCCCATAGTGACTCAAGGGGCTGTAAGGATGTTTACCCTTAAGGAGGCCACAGAACTTTATTTTATTTCTTGTGTCTAGGCAACTGCCTCTTCACGCAAAACACATTCATATGTTAATTGAAAGCTAGTATTATTTTAATATTGTACAGTCAGCTCCTTTCACTTATAATTCTGGAAACTCTTGCTTTCTGAAACCTTAGATAAGTGAACTGCCTCAAAATTTCTGAAACATTTGGCACAAAATAGATACATCAGTGGAGTCCATGAGGCCATTCCAGTTTTGTGTAGCTGCCAAGTCTACTGTTTACTTTGTTAAGTTTTTTGAGTAAATAGAATTTGATACTTTGAAATGAATCGTCTGTAGAATAGACATTCCTAAAAGGCATTAGTACTGCCTTTCACCTAATTATTGTCTACAATTTTCTTCTAAAGAAATATGTTTCAAAGAGAAATCCTTTATTTTTTTTAAAGGTTTATTTTTCTTTCCCTGCAAGCACCACACTTGCTATTCACACACCATTCATCACATGAATAATAAGAACAACAACATTTACATAATGTGAACCAGCAAGTTAAGTTTTTTGGCCGCGCAGTGGGGCATGCGGGATCCTAGTTCCCCGACCGGGGATCAAACCCACACCCTCTGCAGTGGAAGAGTGCAGTCCCAGCCACTGGACCACCACAGAAGTCCCGGGAAATCCTTTAAATGTTAATTATTTTCTTGCCCAATTCTACCTGGCCCCTGCAAAAATAATGTTACCTCTGTACAAGATAGGTAATGTTATTTATCTTGAAGGGAATAATTTTTAATAAAGTTTTTCTTGAAGAATTAATTCATGCAGGAAATTTTATTTATTTCTCTTCTGACAGTAGTTTGGTGGTAAACTACACAAGTGGTCTTGGAACTGATTTTTAATTCTTTATAAGTTGAGAAATTTGATATGCCCTTTAAGTGGAAATTATTTTCTACTGTGACTGAGAATTTACACCTGCAGTGAAATTGTATTTTTCTCATGATGAAAACCTCAGAGCACAGGAAAGATAACAGCAAGTGTGTGGTTCTAACACTGTCATGTACTTTCATGTCAATACCACCAAGCAAAATTTTCCTTATTGATGATACATGCGAACAGTGAAATCGATTTTTAAAATTGCGTCTGAATATTTCATTCTGAATTGTGCCTTCACAGAATAACTACTTCCTACCCTACTGAAGAAATGGGTAGCCTTTCCCTGGCTTCTCAAGCACAATCCATTTGACTGGTCCAGTGTTCCTTTACCCATATGGAACCTAGATTAGTTAGAAACATTCTTCCCAAACTAAATATGATACCTAAACCCATTTGTTACTATAGTTGTCCTACTTTTAAGGATTATACTTTTTTTTTTTAATGAATTTATTTTATTTATTTCTATGTTTTGGCTGTGTTGGGTCTTTGTTGCTGTGCACAGGCTTCTCTCTAGTTGTGGTGAGCAGGGGCTACTCTTCATTGTGGTGAATGGGCTTCTCATAGCGATGGCTTTTCTTGTTGCGGAGCATGGGCTCTAGGCACTCGGGCTTCAGCAGTTGTGGCACGCGGGCTCAGTAGTTGTGGCTCATGGGCTTAGTTGCTCCGCGGCATGTGGGATCCTCCGGGACCAGGGCTCGAACCCATGTCCCCTGCATTGGCAGGCGGATTCTCAACCACTGTGCCAGCAGGGAAGCCCTAAGGATTATACTTTTGACGGAAAAATATAGAAATACCCTGGTGCAAAGCATAGTTAATGGGGAGAGGTAGAGGAGGTAAGTTTTCAAACAGTTCTGAAAGTAGATCATTTAACCTGAAAGTCATTTATTTAATGAGTCTGTAGATACAAAGTTCAGAAGGTAAGAAAGCTAACATAAATAATATGTTAACCATATTATTATATGTTAAAATGATATTAACCAGGCCAAATTCAATATGTGAAATTAATTCTTTACAGGCACTTAGGCCTGGGTACCTATAAAGTAAGAAAAAGAAAATTTTATTAGGACAAAATATGACATTCTGTTTCTTATAAAACCATAGGAGTGCAGAAAGCCTCTAACCTGCTTATGTGAGATACACATGCTTCCTTCCTCTTCCCCAAATCCCATGATATTTATTGCCTAATAACCTTCTTTGTGGGATAAATAATAACTCTTGTTCTTGCCTCACTATTCCAGGTGGGAAGAATGAGCTGGGCACCTAATGTTAGCTCTTCTGATACCTACACAGCATCACTTGTATCTGAATTGTCAAAATTAAGTTAAAACTGAAACCCGTTTTCTTCATAATTTCTAGTATGGCACTTCTGAACATCCTATATTGCTTTTAACAAACCTGGTAACTGTGAAAAGCAAAAGGCCTCCACTTAACAGAGTAACCATCATCGTTTTTTCTCTTTTATGTTGGAAAAAGAAGGGAAGCATAACTTTGGGGATTGTTAGAAGCAAGCCACTTACTTTCTCATATGAAATGTACATCTCTACTGAGACTTGACTCTGTCACTCCAGATCCCTACCCCAGACAATCACAGGCTTTTGTTGAAGCTTGAGGTGGATGTAAGAGGGACTTAATTACTGAAGTAGGTATTGTAGGAACTTAAAGGGATGCAGAAGGCCATCCCTGTCCCAAAGGAGCCTAGAGTCTAAGAGAATAAGTAGGCTAAACTAAGTTGTTCATAAGTACAAGTAGAATAAAGCATATAATCAAAACAATACAAGAAACTAAATACCACAAAAGCTATGAAAAATTTATTGAGGACTTATTATATGGTAGGTGTTTTTAAGTATATTATCTTAATCTTTAAAACAATCCTGTGAGATAGGTAGTATTGTCCTTATTATACAGATGAGAAGATTTAACTCTGAGAGATTAACATTATTATCATTATTACCACCCTGCTAGCAAGTAGCAGAGCTGGGCTTCCAATCAAGGTTTTCTTCCATGTTCAGCACTCACTCTTGCCACTACATCATAGCTGCTTCGTGATTTGAGAGAGAATTAGCCAAGAAGTGAGTGTAAATGGTGGCCAGTAGCCAAACTTGGCTTAGGTGTGTTTTTGTTTGGCCAGCAGCAGTTTAACTTTTCAAAAAATTGTGAACATCTTTGGGCAGTGGCCAGCACTTCACTCTTTAAGGTCGTACACCAGGCCCCCTTGAGACAAATTACCTGCCTGGCTCCAGAAGGCATTTGCATTTTCTACTGCCAGGCAGTAACTGAGGATAGGAGCAATAGCTCTCAAAAGGCTCACGAAGAAGGTATGTCCAAGGGTGGAAAGAGGACACTGCGAACAAGAGTTGCAGAGTATTTGAGGAAGAATGATTGGCAGTATTTATCACTATATAAAGGTGAGAGAGGTCAAGTACAGAGCTACAAGTCATGCCTTAGCACAGTAGTTCTCAAACTTTAGTGAGCATCAGAATCGAATATAAAGCTAAAACAGATTGCTGGGCTCCATTCCAGAATGAGTACATCTGGGGTGGACCTTGAGAATTTGCATTTCTAGCAAGTTGTCTGGTTCTGCTGATGCTACTGGTCCAAAGATCACACTTTGAAAATCACTGCTTACCAGGCTGTAGGGCACTTTTGGGGAAGGGCTTAAAGCCAAGATTTTGTTTCTGTGTTTCTGTTGTTTTAAGTACAAAAAGAATTACTTGACGTAGAATGTCTATAAGTAAAAAAGAAGAAAATTAAAATAAGTCTGTTATCAATTAGAGGTTACAGTTGTTAACATTTTTGATGGACTATTCAAGTTCTTTTTTCTAAAACAAAAAGCGGGGGGTATACTATCCTTTTTTAAGAAACCAAAATTGTATCATCCTCAGCCTCAGCCTTATCATAACAGCTGTTACCACTTACTGAGCATCTACTGTACACCAGGATCCTTACATATATTTACTTAGTCCTTACAATATCTTTATGAGCCAGGTACTATCCTTATCATTTTTATTTTACAGATAAGGAAACTGAGGTGCAGAGAAGTTAAGTAACTTACTCAATGTGTCATTGCTAATAAGTGACATAATTAAGATTAAAACCAAGTAGTCTGGCTCCAGAGTACATGTAACTATTATGCTGTACTGACTCTTAGGCTATTCTGACCGTTATGCTATTCTACTGCGCATACTGTTTTTAACCTGTATTCTTTTTTTTTTTTTTAATATTTTGTTTATTTATTTGGCTGCACCGGGTCTTAGTTGCGACATGTGGGATCTAGTTCCCTGACCAGGAATTGAACTTGGGCCCCCTGCATTGGGGGCACAGAGTCTTAGCCACTGGACCACAAGGGAAGTCCTTAACCTGTATTCTTTAATCACATCATGAACAATCTTGATAACATTAAATATTCTTGTCCAACATTTAAAATGAAAGCCTACTTTTAAAAAAATATTTCAGGCATTCAAGAGTGTACAGAAAAATAATATAAAAACCACTACTAGTTTTAACGAATGTTTCTATTTCAGCGTATTTGCTTTAGAATCCCCCCTTCCAAAACACACAGACACACAGACACACAGACACACACACACACACAGATTTAGTAAGACTATGAATTTGAGGTTTAATTTTACTCAAAACAAGATTGTGCCTTATGAGTTATAAAAGCATATCCTTAATAAAAATAGGACATCCTTGAAACTTAGTAATGGAGAAAGAATTTCTATGCAATGAACAACTCCATAGTTACTGTTGCCATCATCATACCATTCTCCTTAAACACCCTGGCCCAAGCATGGCTTTATTAATTACTTGGTGATAAAGGTAATAAACACAGATAGTAACATAAAGCTGGGTGTTGTGACGTGTATGGCTTACTCAGTTTTCAGACCGCTTGGCCTACCTCCGTGTGGTGAAGGTCACATTCCGCCAGGGTGACATCTCAGCATTGCCCAATAAAACTGCAGCGATGGAAAAGTCCCATGCCCGTCCTGTCCAATATGGCAGCCACTAGCCACGTGTGGCTATTAGGCCCTTGAAATATGGCTAGTGCAACTGAGGGACTGAATTGTTCATTTAATTTGATTTAAATTCAATTAAAGTAGCCACATTTGGCTAGTGGCTACCATATCAGGCAGCACAGATCTAGGTCCTTAAAGCCCACATTAAAAATGAGTCCCTAGGGCTTCCCTGGTGGCGTAGTGGTTGAGAGTCCGCCTGCTGATGCAGGGCACACGGGTTCAATCCCCGGTCCAGGAGGATCCCACATGCCGCGGAGCAGCTGGGCTCATGAGCCATGGCCGCTGGGCCTGCGCGTCCGGAGCCTGATGAGTTCCTGGCTCTGGTGAGGATCAGGGGGTGAGCACTGTCTGCAAAAGGGAACAAGGGAACTTTTGAGGCTGATGGAAATATTCTTTATCTTGATTCTGGTGATGGTGACAGGGATATATACATTTGCCAAAACTCATCTGACTGTCCTCTTAAAATGAGCACATTTGTTATATGTAAATTATACCTCAATAAACTTGATTTTAAAAGGAAAAAAAAAGGGGCTTCCCTGGTGGCGCAGTGGTTGAGAGTCCGCCTGCCGATGCAGGGGACACGGGTTCGTGCCCCGGTCCGGGAAGATCCCACATGCCACGGAGCAGCTGGGCCCGTGAGCCATGGCTGCTGAGCCTGCGCGTCCGGAGCCTGTGCTCCAAAATGGGAGAGGCCACAGCAGTGAGAGGCCCGCATACCGCAAAAAAAAAAAAAAAAAATTTCCTTAAAAGGAAAAAAAATTTTTCAGAGACAGGAATTCCACTTCTTTTCTATCTAAAGCACGCCTTCTGCAATCCATCCCATTTTTTTCCCTAACAACCACCAAAGTCATTACTACAAAATTATAGGACCCCACGTGATCTGGCCCCTGGACCCCGTGTGGTCTGGACCCTGGACCCTGTGTGATCAGGCCCTTGGACCCCATGTCGTCTGGCCCCTGGACCCCGCATGATCTGGCCCCTGGCTGCTTCTCTGACATTATTTCCCTGACTTACGTTTCAGTCACACTAGCCACCTTATTGGTCCTCAGACCCTCCAAGTACATTCCTGTCTCAAGGCTTTTGCACTTGCTCTTCTTCTACTTGGAAAACCTTCCCGGAAAATACTCATTTAGGTGTCTGCTCAGATGTCAGCTCCAACAAGATGCCATTCCTGCCAACCTCTCTAAAACAGCACTCCTGTCCTTTTCACTCTCCATTCCCTTATCCTCCTCACTTTCTTTACAGCACGAATCACTATCTGAAATTATATAATTACTTGTCTATTGTCCTCCTTCCCCATTAGACTGTAAGGCTGTTCATAAGGGCAGGCAGTTTGTTGATTGTTGGACTCCCTGTGCCAGGCACACAGTAGCCTCAATAAATACTGTTGAATGAATGAATGGCTATCGTCCATGGCAGTTTCTCAGCCTGAGATCCAAGCGTATGTTCATAGAAAATCCACAAATTCTCTACATGATTAAAAAAAAATTATCATTCTGATACTAATCTAAAGCAAGGTAATATTATTAATGATTTTCCAAACGAGCACCTTAAAACATAAACATTTTAGTGCTGATTTCACATTGAGTTTAGGATTTTGTTTGGATCAGATGAAAGCCAAAGGACATCATGACACAATGTATGAATAAAGATTTCACTTCACACAGTAGCCTAGACATGCCAAACTCTAAAGAACCAGCACTTTAACTGTCAATGCCACATTCCAGTTAGAAGCGGAAATTGCACAAAACACACATACACATACATACATTCACAACAACTTAGTAGCTGTAAGTGAACTAGTAACGCCACAGTGAGGAATTGGTTTTTGGTTCCCATCAATAATTAGATTAGATACTATTCAATTCAGATTTCAAATACTCGAAAATAATAACCCCATCTTACAGTGAATAAGCTGCTTTACAGAGTTATCAATTGATCCTCAATTCAAATTGACATTCCAGGATTTTGTGGCACCAGAATTTTTATGAACATATGAGATCTGATTATCTTGAACTAGAAGCAGAAATCTTGGAAGTTATTAATACTTTGTGTAAACAGGTATCATTTGCACTGACATTATTAAACATACAGAGATACATTTAATGTAGATCAGAAGTTGAATCTTAATACTCACAAACCAGACATTTTACAATTTAAATTTACGTTAATTTTAAATGGCTGGACGAAATAACTCCTGTCCTTGGAGCAGGAGAATGCTTATCACTGCGGTTATATTAGCATTGCCTTTTCTTTTTCTTTTCCCTCAGTTTAGGACCTGAAGGGTAAAAGAAAGTTCAAGAATTTACTAAAAGAAACATTTGTATCTTCATTGCAGTAGCAATTTTGAGTTTTTGTAGAATAGCCTGACCCCTGTCTCTGAACCTTCTAGCTCTATGCCCTCAACACAGTCTCATTCAGTTCCTTCCATGAATATGACACAAAAAGTCAGAGCAAGAAGTACTTGACACATTTTTCATATGTATAGTTTCATAAGATATTTTAATAGGCAAGAGTAGAGCAAAAGTATAAGCCAGCATACTTTTTTAGCCCTGTGAATCATGTATGTAAATTCATAGTATTCCAAGATATAAATACAGTGTAATGATGACATACAAAAAATTAAATCCAAGGCGGTCTGCAAGGGGGGGTGTTTTACATCAGTGGGCAGCAGTATACTGAAGAAATTATGTGTGTGTGCTAAATTAAAGCATCGGCATTAGATGTCAGCAAATCACAACATAGGAGAGTGATAAATGGACAGTATATCCTTGACAAGGATGCCTCAGCCAGCATTTTTGCATTCGAAGATTAATTTTCATATAGCCTGGTATTTGCTAAGGTGTGCTCCACAAATTCTATGGATATTAATAGGTATCGTTAAGGGAAAGGTTCTACAGTCAAATAAGTTTAGGAAATGTTGAGTAAACTAAGTTTTCTTTCTCTGCCGTAGGACTTCTCAGAGCCTTTCTATCCTGATGACAACGTGACTCTTTCCAGAGAGCAGCAGTGACAGCTCTGGAATGTCTAGGGAGAGGAAGGGCTTAGTGACCAGAGTGCTGGCAGCACAAGGTCCTAGGTCACGTTTGTTTTCTTTGCACACTGTTTTATTTATTTATTCTTTTTTTTTTTGGTTTTACTTAGAGTGTATATTTTGGGGTTGGTTTGGGCATGCTGATAGAGGTAATGACCTAAGGCACCCCTTGGCCTTACTATTGACAATGTAGCATTTCCACACTTCTTTGGCTACAGAACCATTTTGAATCTGTGTCAGAGGCACACACTTTAGGAAAAACCAACACAGGCAAATAGTGCCCCTCATTTTGATCTACTTTTATGAGTGTGCTTGAAAAACAGTTTATTGTTTGCCCATATTTTCTGGTAGTATATGGAGGTTTTTTCCATTTAATGTTTTAATCCAGCTAATGTGTATTTTTGTATATGATGTGAGGGAGAGATTCAACTTTTTAATTTATCTCTTTATTTTATATTGCAGAATACCAGTTGTTCCCAAACCTTGCATTAAATGTGTTTTTGGTTTTGTTTTCAGGTCCAGAACCCTTCAGATCGACTTACCAATAAGTTCAATATGTAAAACAGTTAAAATTTGGTTCAAATGCGGAAGGATGAGAGTTATTGCAACCTGGCAACACTCCCTACCCCCATTCTCACCCTCCCTACAGGGAAGGCTCCAGGGAGTACTTTGAAAACCATTGGAAAAATTCTCCTCATAAATGACTTGAAATGCCATGTCTGTAGTATGCTATGTTAAATTTTTTTACCCATTCCAATTATTTTTCTATTTTCCTGCCAATCTCATACTTTAAATTAATTTAGAGGCTAAGAGCTTTGTAATATAACAAAGGAAGAAATTAAAATGTCTAATAAATAAGTAAAATAACAACATGTTATTTTTGGGGGCCTGCATATTAGTGTATTTCTTTAAAATAATGTCTACTATTGGCAAGATTTGACTAGATACCTTCAACATAGAGATTCACTTGGTAAAACTATATATTGATCAATAATTTGATAATGTGTGTCACAAGTTTACAAGGTTGATATTCTTTGATCCATCAAATCACTTATAGGATTTAAGACTAAATAAATAACTGGAACTGTATAGGAAATTTTTCTTTTGTTTCTATTATTGATAATATTGAAAATGATCCAAATGTTTAACAATGTGGGACTGGTTAAATGAGTCCTGGCACAGCCATAGGATACTCTTCAGCCATTACTGCGATGTTGTAAAAAGGAAAATATTTTGAGTACTCGTGATGCATCTGGCACTGTACCAAGCACCTTAATTATTACTGTCTTACTTAAGCCTAACAGTATCCCGAGATGATAGGTATCATTATTCTCATTTATAGATGAGAAAACACAGAAGTTCGAACAGCTAGTAAAGTAGTGTTGCTGGAATTCAGCCCATGTCTGCTCGTAACCCTCATTCTTTTTTTTTTTTTATAGTGTTTATTTTTACTTGTTGACAGTTTGCTTTATTTATTTATTTATTTATTTGGCTGTGTTGGGTCTTCCTTTCTGTGCGAGGGCTTCCTCTAGTTGTGGCAAGCAGGGGCCACTCTTCATCGCGGTGTGCGGTCCTCTCACTATCGCGGCCTCTCTTGTTGCGGAGCACAGGCTCCAGACGTGCAGGCTCAGTAATTGTGGCTCATGGGCATAGTTGCTCCACGGCATGTGGGATCCTCCCAGACCAGGGCTCGAACCCGTGTCCCCTGCATTGGCAGGCAGATTCTCAACCACTGCGCCACCAGGGAAGCCCTTAACCCTCATTCTTAATCACTGTCCTAATGATAGAGGAAAATATTCACTATTTACTGATAAGTTATTGTTTTAATGCAGTTTAACTGACCTTAAAATTAACAACAAACAAAAAAACTCCCTCCTGTATGCAATCCCTTCTCCCTAACTTTGGAAGTTACTTATCTTTGGTAATTTTTTCCCCCTAAATGAATCTACCTTTATACGTGTTCCTTATTGATTTTGGAAGTATTAAATGCCTGCTCTAAGAATTCAAACAATATTGAAGATTATGAAGTAGCTGCTCCTTTAATCATAAATGGTATCTCTGTATATGATTGGATATACTCGTAGGCCCTTTTTTTAATGTTTCCTCATTTCTACCTCTTCTTGCTCTAGTGTCAGCTTATATATATCCCCTGGTTGGGGATGAAGACGGACCAGAAAGGCAAACTGAGTGGAGGGATCCACATCGGTCTAAATGGCTAACTTTCAGCACAGCAGGGTCCACTGTGTATGTGGTGTAGTGTGGCGATAGAAGCACTGGCTCTGGAGCCCGACTGGCTAGATTGAGCCCCAGCTTTTGAACTTGGGCAACTTGTTTGACCTCTTAGTGCCTCAATGTCTTCCTAAAATGAAGGTGGTCATTGTACCTATCGTACATCATAAGATTGTGGTATTGATTAAATTAGTCAATGCATGTCAAGTACTTAGAACAGTGCCAGGGACATAGTAAGTGCTCAACCATTCACTATAATTACTGTAAGGATGGTGACGATGATGCAGCATATGTGCAGGGATGGAAGAAAAGAAAAATAATAGAGCTTACTATGTGCCATTATACCTATGTGATCTCCCCATTTGGGTTCTATGAGTTAGATTTTTTTTTTTATCTTTTTTTTTTAATTAATTAATTAATTTATTTATTTTTGGCTGTGTTGGGTCTTCGTTTCTGTGCGAGGGCTTTCTCTAGTTGTGGCGAGCGGGGGCCAC
This sequence comes from Neophocaena asiaeorientalis asiaeorientalis, assembly GCF_003031525.2. Taxonomy (NCBI): domain Eukaryota; kingdom Metazoa; phylum Chordata; class Mammalia; order Artiodactyla; family Phocoenidae; genus Neophocaena; species Neophocaena asiaeorientalis. The sequence continues at coordinate 11,994,515 of NW_020173037.1, forward strand.
TCTTCATTGTGGTGTGCGGGCCTCTCACTGTTGCGGCCTCTCTTGTTGTGGAGCACAGGCTCCAGACGGGCAGGCTCAGTAGTTGTGGCTCGTGGGCCCAGCCGCTCCGCGGCATGTGGGATCTTCCAGACCAGGGCTCGAACCCGTGTCCCCTGCATTGGCAGGCAGATTCTCAACCACTGCACCACCAGGGAAGCCCAAGTTAGATATTTTCTTATTCCCACTTTATACAGATGAGGAATCTAAAATTAAGGGAGGTTACATATTTCCATATGTAGAATGAATCATTAGAGGGCAAGATAAATACTGAGAGCCAGCTGGCCAGGAGATAGCAGAATGCTGAGTAATGAGATGAGAAACAGTCTTCAGTGGTACCTCCCTTTAGGACCAAGGTACAGTGTTGTCACTTTCAGGACTGGATGGGGGCCTGATCTGGTATCAGAAAACTGTGTGTTGGAAATCCAACTATTTTTATGCTTCTTGTAGTTTCTGTAAATACTTCTTGTTTTGTTTTCCCTTAATATGTACTAAAATTATTTCCAAATTATCGGTTTATCTCATTTGTACTTTGAGGGAGCAAAAATGCAAAAGTGATCTTTGCTGGAGCTTTCAGGAAGAACCTTGTCAGTTAGACACCAGGTGTGCTGGGCTTCAAATGCCAAAAGCCCAAGAGGGCAAAGAAACACAGGGAGAAAAAGCCTCTTCCCCAGAGGCTTCTGGAGTATTCTGCTCTAGCCTTGGAAGGTTTTGAACAATGCTCTTTGTCCTAGAGGATACCCTTTCACTTAGTCATCTATCCAGCATGACTCATCCCCAAGAGAGTTTGAATAAATGAAATCTTACAGTATTTATGTTTTTGTGACTTTTATAAACTTAGTGATGTAGAAAGAGCATGGACTTTGCAGTCGGACAGACCTGAGGTAAACTCCTGGTTTTGTCACTTAGTAGTTGTGCAATTTGGGGCTAGTTAATAACCTCTCTGGGCTTCCGCGTCTATAAAATAGGAATAATGAAATCTACTTCACAGAATTGGTATGAAAATGAAATGAGCCAGCAAAAACGAAAGTGGACCCTGTAACCTCTGGCACACACAGGCACTTGTGCCTTTCCTTCCGCTGTTAGATTGTGGTTTTGGGGGCGAGCATTTGCTAAGTCTTGTATTTATTTTTATACTTTTCTACTATATAAAGTACAGTGCTTTGTTTATAGTAGCATCGTATAAATACCAGCTGAACAACGTTGGCATACATGCACAGAAACTAAGTCATGGGTAGACGGATTTTAGGTGTGTTTTAATGTTTATTAATTTATTTATCCTGTCATAGAGAAAACCCGCCAACTGTAGATAAGTGGGATGCAGAGTCAGGACCGAAGAGTCAGCTAGATCGTTCCCTGCACGGGGTCACCAGCTCCAGAGGAGAGTGGGGACCAACCTCTGGGCCCCTCTGCTTACAGAGTCCCCGAGAGCACCGTGTTTCATTGGCTCAAAGGCAGCCTTCTGTGGGTGAACGATGGCCTCCTCTCTTCTGACACGAGGGGTTCCTCCTATAAACGATTTGCTGTGCTTGATTTAAATGTTTTCTTTTTATCTTTTAATTATGAACTTATGTGAGGAAGATAATGTGTCACTCATTTACCCATAAACTGAGATTGCCATAATTGCTATAACTTTTTAAAAGTTTGACTTCCTTTCAGACGTTTAGAAAAACTGGAAGAATGTTACAAAGAATTCCCGTACACCCTTCACAGTTTTCCAGGTGTTAATATTGCACCACCTTTGCTTGTCCCCACTCTCCATATTACATAGGCAGATTTTTTTTTTTTCTGAGCCATTTAAGATAAATTTCCCTCCCTCCCTCTCTTTCTTTCCTTCCTTCCCTGCTTTCTCTCAAATAAAACGTGTAGGTAGAGCTAAACTCCCCCTCCTCAGTCATCCCCTCCCTCCCCTCCCTGCCTTCCCTCGCCTTTGTCAGGGAACCTGCTGTCTTACATGTTTTTGTTCTTTTACTGCATAATGATTAGATCTGTAGATACTGACTTTTGGTTATTTGTTGAGACTTGTTTTGTAATCTAGTACTTGATCACTTTTACAAATGTTCCATATAACCTGGGAAAGAATGTATACTCTTTAATTCTTTAAATGAGCCAGTAGCTATACACGGACTTAAAACAGTGCCTGGCACATCATAAGCAACAGGAAGTGTTCAATTTTAAAAATAATCATATGGTTGTACAGTTATATATACAGTCCACTAGCTCATTTTTTTTATTATTGAAGTATAGTTGATTTACAACATTATATTAGTTTCAGGTGTATATCATAGTGATTCAATAGTTTTATAGATTATACTCCATTTAAAGTTATTATAAAATATTGGCTATATTCCCTGTGGTGTACACTATTTCCTTGTACTACATAGTAGTTTGTACCTCTTAATCCCCTACCCCTATCTTGCCCCTCTAGCTCATATTTTTTAACTGTCTTATTCAAATTATATATGTATGAGCTTTCAATTTTTAGAGAAGTGTGTTAAAATCTCCCTATGAGTATAAAGCTGTGTATCTTTGCATGTATTCTACCAACTTTTGCTCCTTGACATGGAAGTGAGAGATTCTGGTCAGATGTCTGGATCCCATCCCCTGACCCCTCCCATTAGTGAGGGCTGTGCTTCACTGCACAGCAGAGACCTAGGATGGAAGTTAGGGCACTGGCTGAGTGGAAACGGTATCCCAGGGAAATGGAAGTTCATGAATTCAGACACACCTGGAATCACACTGGCATCAACATCTCCCCTGTGTAAGGTATTGCTATGCAGCCTACTCACCACTTGCTATACTCTGGTATTTTTCCTCTTAAATTCCCCCTGGTCCCTCAACCCTAATTCCTCTGAAGTTTAAGTTAACCTTTTTTTTTTTAAATTATTTTGGCCGCGCCATGTGGCATGTGGGTTCCCCAACCAGGGATCGAACCCACGCCCCTTGCATTGGACACGTGGAGTCTTAACTACCGGACCACCAGGGAAGTCCCTAAGTTAACTTTTTGGATAATATTCACCATATTCCCTTTTTCCAATATTCCAAAACTAAATTTCAAAATTAATAATGATACTTAACAGGACCGGAAGCTTAGTAAAAATGTTTCTTAGCTAATTCAACAAAAGTTGAATGTTGTTGGTTCCACAGTGGTAAACAGAATACACATGGAGAAGAGTGGGAAAAATAGACACAAAACTAATAAACCCTAGTAAATTGTGAAAATTGATAAAAGAGAAAAGAACTGTTTCCATAAGGGAGAAAACAATGGGTGGGGAGGATGTTCCAAGAGGAATGACGAGCTCTGGAATGGTCACAGGCCAGGACAGACCTTAGCCACTGGAGGGCGACAGAAGCCAGCGAAGTGGGAATATAGTGGGCGCAGATAAGTGGCCAAGAGGAGACAGGAGAGACCCACAGGGACTGGCTCATGCGGGCCTGCGTGAGCCTTGGGACAGCTTTGGATTTTACTCCAGGAATTGGAATCCACTGAAGGGTTTCAGCAGAGAGTGAGATGACTGTACTTACGGTTTTAATATAACTCCAGCTAGTAAGTGGAGAGCAAGTAGAGAAAGAAGGTCAGACATGGAAGCAGGGATACCATTCAGGGCAACTTTGGCAAATGAAGATTTTTGTGACCTCAGATTATTTTTCCCTCTTGTCAGAGAGTTTAAAAACCACAATGGCAAATAAAACAGACTTAAAGTAACTTCAGCTGTAAAGAATTGTTTATACAGGGACTTACCTGGTGGTCCAGTGGGTAAGACTGCGCTCCCAATGCAGGGGACCCGGGTTCGATCCTTAGTCGGCAAACTAGATCCCACATGCATGCCACAACTAAGACTCCGCATGCTGTGACTAAACATGCCACAGCGAAGATCCCAAGTGCTGCAACTAAGACCTGGTGCAGCTGAGATAAATAAATTTTAAAAAAATAAAAGAATTGCTTATACAGTTTGTAAATAACCATCTTCACAGGCCTGGAAGGTCTAGATTTATAACCATAACCCCACCCCCAATTTAAAGTGTGGGTATTTTGTAAAAGTTTTTTTTTTTTAAAGAATGTGTGTCTGTGTGTGTATATGTACACATGTGTATATGGCCTTTTATTTCTGAGTTTTTATTTATTTATTTTTGGCTGTGTTGGGTCTTCGTTGCTGCGCGTGGGCTTTCTCTAGTTGCAGCGAGCGGGGGCTACTCTTTGTTGTGGTGCACGGGCTCTAGGCACGCGGGCTCAGGAGTGCAGCTTCAGTAGTTGTGGCGCACGGGCTTAGCTGCTCCGTGGCATGTGGGATCTTCCTGGACCAGGGCTCGAACCCATGTCCCCTGCATTGGCAGGTGGATTCTTAACCACTGCACCATCAGGGCAGTCCTGTAAAAAGTTTTTATTTTGAAAATTTGAAACTTCTGTAAAAAGAGAAGAGCATAATAAATTCCCATTACCTTGGGAATTACTCAGTTACTTGATGAATATTGTTTGCTGACATTTACTTCATCTGTCACTTGTTTTTCTTCCTTTGCTGAAGTATTTAAAAGCAAATCCCAAGTATGTAATTTTGTCCCTTCATATATTAAGGCTCCAACTCTAAAATATAAACATTTTCTTACATACCACAAAGCCATATTCACAAAACATAAAAATTTATTGCTAACATCTAATACCAATTCTATAACCAAATTTCTTTAATGTCTCAAAAAATGTCTTTTTATAGTTGGTTTGTTCAAATCAGAATCTAAATAAGATCCATGCCATCTTAGACCTTTTAAGTCACTTTTAATACAAGTCACTGCTTTTTTTTTTTTTTTTTTTTTTTTTTTTTGGCTGTGTTGGGTCCCCTTTGCTGCGCACGGGCTCCCTCCAGCTGCGGTGAGCGGGAACCACTCCTCGTCGCGGTGCACGGGCCCCTCACTGTCGTGGCCTCTCCCACTGCGGAGCACGGGCTCCAGGTGCGCAGGCCTCAGTAGTTGTGGCACGTGGGCTCAGCAGTTGTGGTGCACGGACTCAGCTGCTCCACAGCATGTGGGATCTTCCCCGGCCAGGGCTCCAACCCCTGTCCTCTGCACTGGGAGGCAGACTCCCAACCACTGCGCCACCAGGGAAGCCCTCCTTTTTTCCTTTAAAAAAATGTATGTCATTGACTTGTTGTAGAAACTGGATTAGTTGTCCTGTAAAATGTCTAAATATTTCATAATAAAAACTCTTAAGTTAAAAAAAAAAAGACAAACTGTGGAGTTTGAGCCTTTCAACTTCCAGTAAGTCAGCCCATCTCTCTGGAATGTTCTTTGAAGTGTCTGGCATACAGTCCGGTACAGTGAACCATAAACACACCATGCTTGGCAGGCATACACAGACTGTTAAACATGAGTGAATGTTTTAATTTTATCATTCAGCCTTCTCAGGTTCTTGACCTGTTTACTCGCTGTGATTTGTCTACTGTTCTTAAATAGAATCTGAAAATAGCACCATTTCTGAAGCATTTAAAAAAAAAACAAGATAAAGCTTGTTTGCTAATCTCAGTCTTCTCTATTTCAGAAATTAGAAAATTAAAAATAGTTAAACTGGAGGTAGCTTCATAAAAGCCAGATTTGGTTCCAGTTTAAGGATGCGCAGAAGAAGCAGTGACCAAACAATGCATGTTTTCTTCACCTCAATGTCTGCCTTCACCTTTGATTTCTTTGCTATAATTAGCATCTGTTGCCAGTGAAGCTGAGAACTTATTACCTGCAGTAACCAGAATTAGATCACTGGTTCTTTTGGCTTGGTTGTTTCAACAGATTGTAGTGTATGAATATTATTGCAAATCTAAAAAGATTTTTTAATATCTGTCTCATGCTAATCATTTTGAATCTTTACTAGTTTGAAGATTCAAAGCAAAGGTATAATTCCAAATCAAACATTTGGGTAATTCTGGGTGTATCTTTTGGATCAGGCCCTAAACTAGGAGACATTTGACAGAGATACATATTAGTTATTTTAAGATGAAAGAGAGGGTTGAGAACCAGGATCCTTAAATCCTCAACCAACCAGCTACTGTGGCTTCAGCTGCCCTCTCTGGATCCCTGTAAGATATAAGTGTGTAGAAGACCAGGCCAGACAGACACCAGCCATAGGTAAGGGCTGGAGCCTTGACATACTGTCTGGGATGAATTGGGTGGTCAGTGGATGATCTTTCCCGTGGTCCACTGATAATTAGTCACTCTTTTCTTTGTGTTCCTATAGCTCTTTGGATTTATCATATCCTTCCTTGTATTATAGCTATTGTGTACAACTATATACCCTCCACTAAAATGTAACTATCTTAAGAGTAGGGATCATATCTTATTTATCTTCCTAGACTTTCTTAATGTAGTAAGAACTCAATAAATGTTTATTTAATCGAATTGGCACTCGAATGGCCAGAAAATGTTGATGTCTCCTCATCATTCAGTCTTCAATTAGGAAAGATTTGTAGTCATTAAGTAGCAAAAGCAACTTAAACCAAAACAAACTACACTAACAACGAGATTAACACTGGCAGATAATATTCTAGGAGTTATAAAGGACAAGGAGCTGAACCGAGTGTTGGTTCATCCATTCATTTAGCAAACATTTATTGAGACCTTGATGTACGTCACGCACTATGCTTGATGACCAGGATGGAAAGGTGAAAAGATACTGTCTCTGCACTCAGGGAGTTCACAGTTTCAGTTGTGTCTGATCCTGGAATAATTTTTAATAATAAAAGAATAATAGGATTTATAGGTCACCAGAAAAACAGAAAACAAAAAAAACTTGACCAGTACTCTTCAAAAGTGTCAATGTCCTGAGAAATTAGGAGAGACTAAGAATCTGTCACATATTGGAAAATAATAAGGAAACATGACAACTCAACACAGTGTGGTATAAGAGAATGGATCCTGGAACAGAAAAAGGACATTTTACCAGTGACATATTTTAGAATTGCTGGAGCATAATGATATGTTTTATTATGTTTAAAAAATTCTCCCCAGAGACTTCCCTGGTGGTCCAGTGGATAAGAATCCGAGCTTCCACTGCAGAGGGCGCGGGTTCCATCCCTGGTCGGGGAACTAAGATCCTCCGTGCCTCGCAGCTCGCCAAAAAAATTAAAAAATAAATTCTCTCCAGACAGTGCACCCTAATACTGCCTGCCTGCCTTCCTCCTGACTACACCATCCTGTCCCTCCCTGTATACAGGTAGGTTAAGAAGCCGTCTTGCTTGATTTGCATTTCTCTGATGAGTAGTGAAGTTAAACATATGCTTATTTGTTTATTGGCAATTTGTATTTCTCACTGAATTGCCTATTCATATCCTTGGCCTATTTTTCTTTTGGTTATTTTCTTTTTCTTATTGTTTAAAAGAACTCTTTATAGATTATGAATAACAACCCTTTGTTGCCCATTTTGCAAATATTCTCTCTCAGTGTGTCATTCATCTTTTAACTTTATGGTCTTTTTTGCTATATGGAAGTTATGTTGGTATTTGTGAGAGGGTATAAATGAATTTTTATTTCATTTAAAATTAAAATACTAGGAGCTAAGAATACATTTTAAAAACCTATCAAAACTCCAGGTGGAAAATCCACTTTGCTTTTCTGAGAAGGGAGCAATGCCCAGGATCAAAGCAAAGCACAGCAAAAGACTTCTGGGTGCCCTTCTCAGGCTCCTTGTACTTCCCTCCCAGCGCTCTTCTGCCACCCAGTGCTATTGCTCTCCTAGGAATTCCTAGGGGAGAAGGATGTACATAAAGGCAGGGCTCTGCAAAAGTGTTTAATCTTTATGTAATTTAATCAGTCCATCATGGCTTCTAGGTTTTGTTTCAGGCCAAGGAATTTCTTTCCTACCCAAAGTTTATAAAGATATTATATATATATATATATATATATATATATATATTTACAGTTTTATTGTTTTGTTTTTTACATTTAGATCTTTAAACCATCAGTAATTTATGGATAGCCAGTTATCCTTGTGCTGTTTGTATTGAATAATCCAGTCTTCTCCTACTGACTTGAAATGCCACCTTGAGCATGTATGAAACCCTCTAAGTATAAACCCATTATACTTATTATTTTCTGGACTCGGTTCCACTCCACTGTTCTAGTTATCTTTTCCTGATCAGTACCACACTATCCTATTTACCATGTTTTATAGTTCTTTTCAGTGTCTTGTGGGCCAAGTCTTATTTTGTTACAGTTGTTTTACAAAAATTTCTCGGCTATTTTCAAACATTTACTCTTTTAGATAAGCTAGAGAATCAGCTTTTAAATTTAAAAAATTCCATTGGGAATTTGATAAAAATCATATTTAGTTTACAGATCAATATGGGGAGAATTGGCTTTAAAAAATATTGAGGCTTCTTATTCAGATATGACTCTCCACTTACAGAGATCTTTGTACGTCCTTCAATAAAACATTATAGTATTTTTAAACTGTTTTGAACATTTCTTGTTAATTTTATTTCTAGGTATTTTATAGCTGTGGTTATTATGAATGGGATATTTTTAAAAATTTATTTACTTATTTAGTTTTGGCCACGTTGGGTCTTCGTTGCTGCGCGCGGGCTTTCTCTAGTTGCGTTGAACGGGGGCTGCTCTTTGTTGCGGAGCACGAGCTCTAGGCACGCGGGCTTCAGTAGTTGTGGCTCGCGGGCTCTAGAGCTCAGGCTCAGTAGTTGTGGAGCACGGGCTTAGTTGCTCCGCGACTTGTGGGATCTTCCCAGACCAAGGCTCGAACCCATGTCCTCCACATTGGCAGGCGGATTCTTAACCACTGTGCCACCAGGGAAGCCCTGGGATATTTTTCCATTACATTTTCGATCTGGTTCTTGCTGATACACAGTAAAACTATGATTTATATATATTCCTCTTGTATCTAATATCTTTCATTAATATACTTTATTTAACCTCTCCTTCATTTCTGGGCATTGGGTTGTTCCTAATTTTGATGGTCACAGTTAGCTATAAACATCTTTAATCAGGTAATTTTTCCCTCTAAATTTCTTCCCGCAAATGGGAAAAACAGATTAAAGGGCTGTGTGACTTCATAGCTCTTACTGCATAGTGCTCTGAGGAATCTCCTGAAGGGCTCTCCTACCTTTCCAATTCTACCTGTAACAACATCAGCACATCAGTAGCAGTGATGAAGGTAATGGCAACAAGGATGATGAGATTCTTTGTTGAGAGCTGGGTATTTTGCTTTGGGCTTTCTGTGTCATTTCTCATTTAATCCTCATGACAAGTCTCTAAGATGCTGTTACTATCAGTCTGTACAGATAAGGAAATAGGGCACAGAGAAGGAGGGTGACATATGTGGGCTCACAGCTGGTAGGAGGCGAAGTCAGGTGTGTTGTGTTCCATGGTCAGTGCCTTCTCCCTGTGTCTTCTCCAATATCTGTTCTTTCCATTTACATTTGAAACTTTAAAAGGTATATGAGACCTGAAAGTTGTTTTATTTTGCATTTATTAACTAATAAATAAGCCATTTAATAACATACTTGTTAAACTGCTTTTTCATCTCCTTGACTACTTATCCAACAAATGTTAATTATATATTTGTAACAACTCTCTAAATGTATTGGATAGAAAGTTTTCAAAGATTATATTTTCCCCTGTACCTTTACAAAGATCCTTGGGTTTTCTTACCCAGTGAGTCTTCCTTTCCTCTATTCTAATTTATGTCTCCTGTAAATACTTCTTATCTGAAAATTCTATTACCAGCATGTAGAATAGTATATTAAGTGTGGTTACATGGGACACATCATCTCATTAATGTACTGAATAGTAGTAGTAGTACTACTAGTAGTAGTAATAGTTAATAATAATAGCAGCTTTCAAATACTGTTTACCAAGTGCTAAGGATGTTATATACACAATCTCAGTTAATCCTCACTATAATGTAATAAGATATTATCCTTTACAGATGAAGAAATAGGCTCAGATTTATCAACTTGCCCAAGGACATACAGCTAACAAAAGGAAGGCCTGTCATATTTCAAAACCATGTTCTTAATGACTATTGTCTGGCCCTTCATTACATATAAAGTTGACTCTCTCTTTGCCAAAAAAAAAAAAGGAAGAAAGAAAAAAGAAAAGCTCTTTATCAAGTCAAGAATAAAAAACCTTCCATACCAATTCCTTTCTCTTAAATGTTTTTTAGTTATTTAGAATGAATTTTTAAATTGATGTATAATGTTATAATTCATGTATTATAAAATGAGCACCGTAATAAGTCTAGCTAACATCAGTCACCACACATAGTTATAAAATGTTCATGCCAATTTCTTAAAGGCTTTAGATCCAGGAGATTTGAAATAGTATCACATATTCTCCTAGCATTTTTTCAAGAACTTTGCCATCTCCCTCGCCTGTCCTAGCTTCTCCTGCCTCTTGGGGTCTCTGAGCATTGCCACTCTGGCCTCCAGGGGGCACTATTTCCCCTTTAACATAGTGGCTCAAGCATTTGACTCTCAATTCGATGGAGTAGGGATTAGACCAGGGAAAATATTTAAACAAAAGTTTACAAAGAGCTTCAGAAGAACAAAAGACAAGTGAGTACAAGGAGTAATATACAACTGGATAATTTGGTTCATTGAATGCAGTGCAGGCATTTTAGTATTTGACACTGTAAAAGGATTCCTCCCTACCTTGCTTCCCACTACACGTACAAACCAGAAGCCAGTTTTCTCTACCCTGCATCATGTCCTCAAGCAAGCAAAAAATCTCAAAAATAGCTCCAAGGTTGGTAAGGCAAGTTCCAGCTATGGGCTTCCTTCCAAATTCTAGTTTCCAGTCTTGGTATCTGCCTCTTTCCTACATGCCAGACACTAAGCATGCCAGCCCTTTTCAGGGAAGATAGCATTGCTGACCCCTGGGCTGTTGCTTTATTTACCCTGTTGTTGGGAGATGGTTATCTCTCACGCGCCTGCATGTCTTGCTCAGGGTGCCCAGAATGCAAGGTCCTGACTGCTTGTGTTACTTATCTGTTACTCCATAGCAGATTACTCTAAATCATAGAGGCTTAAGACAACAATCGCTTATTTTCTGACAGTTTCTGTGGATGAGGAATCTGGGCACGGCTTAGCTGGGTGCCTGTGGCGCAGGGTTGCAGCCTTGCCTCTGACAAGGCTATAGTCAAGGTGCTGGCCTAGGCTGCAGTCATTTCCAGGCTTGAATGGAGGAGATTCTGCCTCCAAGCTCACTCACCTGGCTGTTGGCCAAAGACATCTTTTCCTTGCCATGCAGTTATCTCTATAAGGCATCTCACAACATGACAGCTGTCTTCCCACAGAGTGAGTCAGTGAGAGAACATAAGATGGTGCCCAAGACAGAAGCCAGTCTTTTTATAACCTCATCTCAAAAGCAACATCCCATTTCTTGTGCTGTATTCAGTTAGTTAGAAGTGAGTCAGTAAGTCCAGCCCACAATCAGCTGGAGGGAGGGGTGTCACACAAAAGAATGAATATTGGGAGGCAAGTATTGGGAATACTGGGGAGCGTTATGGGCTGTCTTGGAGGCTCTCTACCACACCACTGTATGCAAGCCATTTCTCGTGGTTGGGTTTGCAGTGGGCAGTCTTGAGGGATGAAGTAACATCTCCTTCTGGGACAAAGGACAGGCTTAGCTTGCTGCTTGCTAGAAAAGCAGTGGGTTCCCCAAGTTTATTGTTCCCCAGCTGCAACACAAACCCACTGCACATGTGGCATCTCTCTGGGCCCCTCCATGTCACCCGTGTGGAACTTGGAGACAAGGGGAATTGATGCAGACATTCTGATGCTCATTCTTTTTTTGATGTGCTGTGAATAATAAAGTTCTTTTTCTCTCACTCAGCTGTCTCATGTCTTCTTCCAGCATCTGTGAGACACTGATAAGCTAACTTGTTGGCTTGTAAGGAGGATAAAATTAAATCACAGTCCTGACAGTTTGACTGAACAGGACAACCTCATCAGAACTGTGTACAGAATTGTGAGACCAGCATTCACACAAGAGATCCATGTACATATCCTTCATTTTATTTGACAAATACTTATGTAACCAGGCAGGTATCCTTCTAAGAGTTTGTGAATATAAACTCATTTAATCCATGAGGTAGGCACTATTAAAAATCCCTGTTTTGGGACTTCCCTGGTGGTGCAGTGGTTGGGAATCTGACTGCCAATGCAGCGGACATGGGTTCGAGCCCTGGTCCAGGAACAGCCCACATGCCACGGAGCATCTAAGCCTGTGCGCCACAACTACTGAGTCTGCACTCTAGAGCCTGCGAGCCACAACTACTGAGCCCGTGTGCCACAGCTGCCGAGGCCCACGTTCCTAGAGCCTGTGCTCCGCAACAAGAGAAACCACCGCAATGAGAAGCCCATGTCCTGCAGCGAAGAGTAGTCCCCGCTCGCCGCAACTAGGCCCACATGCAGCAACGAAGACCCAACACGCCAAGAAAATAAATAAAATTTAAACAAAACAGAAAAGGAAAACATTTGGAAAAAAAACCCCTGTTTTATAATGGATAACCAACAAGGACATACTGTATAGCACAGGGAACTCTGCTCAATATTATGTAACAACCTAAATGGGAAAAGAATTTGAAAAAGAATAGCTACATGTACATGTATAACTGAAGCACTTTGCTGTACACCTGAAACACACAATATTTTTACTCAACTGTACTCCAATATAAAATAAAACATTTTAAAAAAATAAATTAATTAATTAAAATCCCTGTTCTTTAGATAAGGAAGAAGCACAAAGATGTGAATTTATTTGTTCCAAGTCATGCAGCTCATAAGTGTCAGAGCCCCATTATACGAACAGAAACAAACGGACAACCTGGCTATAGCATCCACTGATCTGCTGTGTATGCGAAGTATGCTCAGTGTTAGGAAGGGATGGGGCAGAAAGAAGATGAGGGACATGACAAAATTAAAGAATTCTTCAAAACATATGTCAAAATCATCAGTTTAAGAGTTCTTTATTCCTCACATAACGTTATAGCTTTTGTGGTTTCATCAGTTTAAGAGTTCTTTATTCCTCACATAACGTTATAGCTTTTGTGGTTTCATTGTGTACTCGAAGGAAAATCTCTACCAGTCAAATTGATAAATGGTGTGATTTGGTGTGCTCTATTTGGCTCGTTAGAATTTGACTTAGAAAATTTGCTCTATATTCAGACTATGAATGTAAAACTGCATTGTCCACACAAAAATCTACACATGAAGTTTATACCAGCTTTATTCATATTTGCCAAAACTTGGAAGCAACCAAGACATCCTTCAGTAAGTGAATGGATGAACTGGCATATCCAGGCGACGGAAGATTATTCAACACTGAAAAGAAATGAGCAATTAAGCCATGAAAAGTTGGGGGGGTGGGCGGTGTTAAATGCATATTACTAAGTAACAGAAGCCAATCTGAAAATGTTATATACTATATGATTCCTACTGTATGACAATCTGGAAAAGGCAAAACTATGAAGACAGTGAAAAGATTAGTGGTTGCCAGGGGTGGGGGGAGGGAGGGATGAATAGGCAGAGCACAGAGGATTTTTAGGGCAATGAAGCTATTCTCTTTGATACTATAATGTTGGATACACATCATTATACATTTGTCCAAATCAGAGCTTTCTAGTTCAAATGTGTATTAGTAAGTTTTAACTGTAGTTTTCTTTTTTTGGTAGTGTACTATTTTGAATACATAAATATTTTCAAAGTCTTATGCCATTTCTTCCTATGCTACAGATAATATGATATGTCAACTTTTTACACATACATAAAATGGATTCACATTATTAATTAAGCTGTTTTCTGTTAAAATAATTGATCTAATCTGGCTACTAATTATCACATACAGAAATATGGCAGATAAACATACCTATCAAAGAAGATTCACCCAAAAGTGCTTCTACATTAGAAAAGAGGAAAGGGGAAAACAATAAGTAAGTTAATATGTTTAGAGTTGCTTTAATTATTGGTTAGACGGGTCTCTTTAAGAAGATTTTGTGGAGAAGTTGAGTCATATTCCCACTTATTCGGATGTGCCTCAATGCCCTAGAATATGCCTCCCTTGTTCTTGGATTAGGGCACCGTCCTTTCCCAGGACCTCAATCAAAATCTGGTCCAGTCCTTTCCACATCTCTCTTGTAGCTTGACTATGGACCACTCCTGGGTCAGTACTAATCCCTAGGGTCTAGGCTAGTGGTCTCAAATTGACAACCCCTGAGGCAGATTTGCCTGATATGTGGCTTATTTGGCTTGCACAGTGTTTTTTTAAAAAACCTGAATTTGTTCCTAGCATTTTTTTTTCTTTTGGCCGCACCGTGCAGCTTGCAGGATCTTACTTCCCCAACTAGGGATTGAACCCAGCCCCCCTGCAGTGGAAGCACAGAGTCCTAACCTCTGGACCACCAGGGAATTCCCTGTTCCTAGTGTTTTGACATTATGCCATTTCAGATGAAAATGTATATTGCTAGCTTTTATTGAAAATTGAATCAACCTGGCAACATTGGGCCTGTGCTGTCACATAGCAGCCATCAGCTGGTAGCAGCCGTCAGCCATTCCCCGTAGGGAGGTCATGCCCCGCTTGCCTCGCACTAAGACTGATTGTCAGTTGCCATTCTGCATCTCACTTTCACCTCCTCTGATATTTAGTACCCATGGTGCCTTCCAGGTGCTGTAGGCGTCTGAGTTTGTAAACTCTTCTACACCTGATCTTTGATGCCTTTCACCCAGCACTATCTGTTGACATTGGAGGTTCTGTGGTGCTCTAGAAAGATCATGGGCTTCGCATGGACTTAGCTCTGCCACTTTTCTACTGGGTGACGCCTTTGAACTTCCATTTCTTTATCTGTGAAATGGTGATGATGGTGTGGTTATGAAGATTAAAGGCAATGTGTACATAATGTGCTACCTGGAGGATAATCTTATGGTATGCTACATCAGACCCTTGCAACTAGTTATATAAAGAAAACAAAAATGAAAACGTTTTTGAGTTAAGCATGGTTTCCAAAACTGTGGAAAACAGAGATAATTCTCCATATGCCCACACTTACCTGCATCTTTTGTAGAGCTCCTGATATATCTATCTAATTTGTTTTCTACGTGCTGCTGTAACAAATTACTGCAAACTGAGAGACTTAAAACAACAGAAATGTATTATTTTATAGTTCTGTAGGTTAGGAGTCTGACATGGGTTTAACCGGGCTAAAATCAATGTGTCAGCGGGGCTGCGCTCTTGTTTGGAGGCTCCAGATATGAATCCATTTCCTGGCCTTTACCAGCATCTTCTGGAGGCTACCCACATTCCCTGGCTCTTGGCCCCTTTCTCCACCTTTGAAGCCAGCAGTGTTGCATCTCTCTGACCATTCTTCCACAGTTGCATCTTTCTCTGACTCTCTTCTATTGCCTCCCTCTTCTACTTTTTTTTTTAGAAATATTGATAGTTTATTTCTTTTTTTTAAAACACCTTTATTGGAGTATAATTGCTTTACAGTGTTGTGTTAGTTTCTGCTGTATAACAAAATGAATCAGCTATATGCATACGTATATTCCCATATCCCCTCCCTCTTGCGTCTCCCTCCCACCCTCCCTATCCCACACTCTAGGTGGTCACAAAGCACCGAGCTGATCTCCCTATGCTATGCAACTACTTCCCATTAGCTATTTTATAGTTGGTAGTGTATATATGTCAATGCTTCTCTCACTTCGTCCCAGCTTGCCCTTCCCCCTCCCCGTGTCCTCAAGTCTATTCTCTACATCTGTGTCTTTATTCCTGTCCTGCCCCTAGGTTCTTCAGACCTTTTTTTTTTTTAGATTCCATATATATGTGTTAGCATACGGTGTTTGTTTTTCTCTTTCTGACTTACTTCACTCTCTATGACAGACTCTAGGTCCATCCACCTCACTAAAAATAACTGAATTTAACTTCTTTTTAAGGCTGAGTAATATTCCATTGTATACATGTGCCACATCTTCTTTATCCATTCATCTGTCGATGGACATTTACGTTGCTTCCATGTCCTGGCTATTGTAAATAGTGCTGCAATGAACATTGTGGTACATGTTTCTTTTTCTTTTTGAATTTTATTTATTTTTTTATACAGCAGGTTCTTATTAGTCATCCATTTTACACATGTTAGTATTTAAATTTTATTAGGTCCCATTTGTTTATTTTTTTTTAATTTCCATTTCTCTAGGATGTGGGTCAAAAAAGATCTTGCTGTGATTTATGTCATAGAGTGTTCTGCCTATGTTTTCCTCTAAGAGTTTGATAGTGTCTGGCCTTACATTTAGGTCTTTAATCCATTTTGAGTTTGTTTTTGTGTATGGTGTTAAGAAGTGTTCTAATTTCATTCTTTTACTTGTAGCTGTCCAGTTTTCCAAGCACCACTTATTGAAGAGGCTGTCTTATCTCTACAGTATATTCTTGCCTCCTTTATCAAAGATAAGGTGACCATGCACCTACGGTCAACTAATCTATGACAAAGGAGGCAAGGATATACAATGGAGAAAAGACAGTCTCCCTGCACTTATATGCACACTTTTGTCAATAAGTATGTACTATAGTACTACACCATCTGTAGTTGGCTGAATCCATGGATGCAGAACTGTTGATACGAAGGGCTGCCTAAAAGTTAGCCACGTATTTTCAGCTGGGGTTGGGGTAGGGGGTCAGCACCCGTAACCCCCTTGTTTTTCAAGGGTCAACTGTATATATATATATATATATATATATATATATATAATTTAAAATTTTACCATGTATTGTGTTATTACTGTGTGATTATCTCACTTAATCGTAACAACTTTATGAAGTAGGAACTACTTTTCTGAATGAAAAAAACTGAGGCTAGGGAGTTAGGCGATGTGCTTGGGTCCAGAGCTGGTAAACAGCAGAGTGAGATTCAAACCCAGAACTGTTTTCCTCTAAAGTCATGTCCTTAATCACTACACTGTACTGAAATTTGTTCAAATTGTATTTTTCTTTTTACTTTCTAAGAAAATGTTTATGATAGTGAAAATTGGGTTTTTCTGTTGGAGGGATAGTCAGTAAATAACAGTTAAAAGTCAAATAAAGATACCATCTCCTTATTGCCTCTATGTGCTGCTTACCATTTTCTAAATGGAATTTTATATTACCACAGACTTTTGTGTATTTAATACCATGTGTATTTAATACCAAAAATTTTGACTTTTAATACCATGCCCAAAGTTTCTGAACTGTTAATACTACTTGCTTTTTAAAAAGCCAAACGGGTATACGTTCCTCCAAAGGCTGTGAGCTTTGGGCTTTGTTTATTTGCAGAGTTTAAAAATAAACAAGACCTCAGGAAATCATGTGATCCAGTTTCTTGCCTTGAATACCTCAAATCACCACATTTTCTTGCTATTTAGGGAAATGTATAGGATTCCATTTTAAGCATATAGGATCATTCTATGATCTAGTTTCCAGAAGTATTTTCCTCTACCTGTTTTTCATATGATTGTTCTCCAATGCAAATAAGTAGCAATTAAAAATAATTTACCCCAATCATGGGTTAAAATTACAAGTAATGAGATGCAATTTGAAAGACGTGGTTGAAGTCAAATACCATGCCTGTAGAACTTCCAAACAGATGGTACTAGGCTTGAAGAAACAACACAAGGCAAAAGTGGTAAGGTAATTAAAAATGCAGTGTACCGGGGACTTCCCTGGTGGCGCAGTGGTTAAGACTCCGCCTGCCAATGCAGGGAACACAGGTTCGAGCCCTGGTCCAGGGAGATCCCACATGCCGTGGAGCAACTAAGCCTGTGTGCCACAAGTATTTAGCCTGCACTCTAGAGCCTGTGAACCACAACTACTGAAGCCTGCACCCAGATGCAGCAATGAAGACCCAATGCAGCCAAAAATAAATAAATAAATTTATATTTTAAAAATGCAGTATACTGAGGAATACAGTCAATAGTGAAGGCAATCTACGTTGCATAAAGAAAAAATTAAGGTGTTTTTCTCATTTTTCATATGTTATATCAAGGATATAAAATCCCCCTTGAAAGTACAGTTCATCTTTGTACCTTGAAACTTCCCTCTGCACACCCTCTCCAGCATTTATTGTTTGTAGATTTTTGGTGATGGCCATTCTGACCGGTGTGAGATGATATCTCATTGTAGTTTTGATTTGCATTTCTCTAATGATTAGTGATGTTGAGCATCCTTTCATGTGTTTGTTGGCAATCTGTATATCTTCTTTGGAGAAATGTCTGTTTAGGTCTTCTGCTCATTTTTGGATTGGGTTGTTTGTTTTTTTACAAACAAACAAACAAAACTTCCCTCTGTCTTAACACAGGGCTTTGCAGAGGAAGTGTTTGTTGAATTAATAATATTTATATTTACATAAGATTGCCTTAAAAGCACCTTGCAGATATGTAGAAGAGAAAATAAGTCATAAATGGTTTACTTAAACTACATAAAAACTATGTAGGTGTTCAAATGACAAGTTTCAAATTCAAGTCCCCATCCATGGTGGATCATTACCTATGTAAAGGCCAGGTTTGGAGGTGGGGGAAGGAGTTGAGAAGCAGGTGATAGTGTGGAGTTTAGTGGTGGGAATAGGTCCTTTTATACGTTTCATAAATGATTTAAACTACTGATCTGGGTGGGGATTATATTTTTAATTTCTACCTCCCTGAACCTAGCACAGTACCTGGCACACACTAGGCACTAAACAAATAGTTATTGAATGAAGAAGGAAGAGAACAAAAGGCATTAAATTCTTAGATGACACCAAACAAAGGAGTAGGAATGGCGAAAGGTAATTGACAACTTGCTTTTTGAAAATGCACCCCATCTTTAAGAATGTTTCTGCATGCACACCCCGTATAAATTATGTAATTGTGACCTATAGCAATAGATTGTACACATAGTACAATATAAACCCCAAATTTAAAAATATGAAATAATAAATATATTTAAATAATTTAATGGTATTTTATTAATAGTATAAGAGCCTTTTGCTTTCACTTGATGTTTTGTTACTTGGTATGTTATTTCTTTTTAAAATTCTTGGCTTAACTCTTCATGATATAGTGATTTGCAGATCTGGTCCTAAGATTAGATTATTCTAATACTACATTTTAATAGCTATCATAACTGGAAAAGATATTTCAACAAGATATTTAGATTTAAATGGAAGAAATGCATTGTTGTTGACTGTATCTATTAAAGTACTCATTTTCATTTTTCGATCTCATCAACCAGTTCTCCAAAGGTTTATATTGAAGTTTGACTAGTAAATTTCCATTTTGCTTGCTGTCAATCAGCAATTCTTGCAAACTACAGGCAGACCTCATTTTATTGTGCTTCACTTTATTGCACTTTGCAGATACGGCACTTTTTACAGCTTGAAGGTTTGTGGCAACCCCGTGTTGAGCCTGTCTATTGGCACCATTTTTCCAATAGCATTTGCTTACTTCGTGGCTCTGTGTCACATTTCGGTAATTTTTGCAATATTTCAGACTTGTTCTTGTTATGGTGATCTGTGATCAGTGATCTTTGATGTTCCTATTGCGAAAAGATTACGGCTCACTGAAAGTTAGGTGATGGCTAGCATTTTTTAGAAATAAAGTCTTTTTTAAATTAAGGTATGTACTTTTTTTAGATATAATGCTATTGCACACTTAGTAGACTGCAGTAGAGTGTAAACACAACTTTTATATGCACTGGGAAACCCCAAAATTTGTGACTCACTTTATTGCAATGAACCTGCAGTATCTCAGAGGTCTGCCTGTGACTTAAAAGAATTTTATCTTTTCAACAGATGAATTTAAGACCCACTGAAATCCATTATTTGGAAAATATTTAAACAAATAAAAAATTGTTTCCAAAATTTTAAGCGTGCATATATTAGTTTTAATAGGACACATGCACTGTTTTTTGCAACAAAATTACATTTTTCCAAATGCTTTTAAGCCCAAGCATCTTGAATACTATGATGGAAGATAAAGAGTTTCCACAATTACTCCCCATCTCAGTGCAAAATATTATATAGATTCTATTGAAAGGATTTGTTTTTACAAAATTAATCACATCGATGACTTCCTATACCACACAAAACTGCATCACACTGATGATGGATGAATGAAGGTTTCCCTTCAAGTGGAAGCGCACCCTTCTCAGGATACCTCGCAGAGCATACGAATGGCTGACAAAGAACTGTATGAGCATGCCAGTGGCAGTGCATATGTTGAATAATACAGCTTAATTTCTTCCTTTTTAGGTAAAACAAACACAGACGGTCCGTGACTTACAATGGTTCACCTTACGATTTTTCAACTCCACGATGGTGTGAAAGCAATATGAATTCAGTAGAAACCGAACTCCAGATTTTGACTTTTTATCTTTTCCTGGGCTAGGGATATGCTGCTATGATCCTCTCTCGTGACGCTGGATAGCGGCAGCTCCTGGTCAGCCAGGCAGTCCGGAGGGTAAACAACCCATACGCTTCCAACCATTCTGGACCAAGACAACTATTCCATTTTTCACTTTCGGTACAGTATTCAATGAATTACATGACATATCCAACACTTTATTATAAAGTAGACTTTGTGTTAGAGGATTTTACCCAACGGTAGGCTAATGTAAGGATTCTGAACAGGTTTAAGCTAGGCTTGGCTAAGCTATGATGTCTAGTAGGTAGGATGTATTAAATGCATTTTAGAATATTTTCAACTTATCATAGATTTATTGGGGATGTAACCCCATCGTAAGTTGAGGAAGATCTGTTACACACTGGGATATCTTCTTTCTCAACTGTAGTAAATTGTCTTGAGTACTCCTAGGATTTGTACCCTCCACTTTGGGTGTCTTTTGTCTTAACAAATGTGATGAAATTGAAAATCATCCAGGAAAAATAGTTTTGGTAAAACAGGTGCAGAGGAGTTCAATAGGATAATCAAAATAACCTCTTAAATATAATTTGAGCAGTGTAAGTATGCTAAACAAGCATCTAGAGTTCCGATTTTAAAGTCTAATGATGAAATATAATTCTAAATGTAAGAATAATTCTAAGTTGCATTATAGGAGTGTGAACTGAAGAGCTGAGAGAATGCTCCCACTTTACTAATCGTTTCAAAGAAGATTCCATGTCTCATAATGGGCATCTCATCTAAAAAAGAATGTGGAGAATTTGGAAAGAAGTTGTACGAGAGTTGTAAAACATTAAAAAAAGAGAGAAAGAAAAAGAGGTGTAGAAAAAGTTAAAAGAACTGAAGCTGTTTATTCTAGAAAACCTAGGGAATTTAAGGGTGTTCTGGTATATGAAGAGTTATAGTCCTTTAAGTTCCATTTAAGCCTTTGACATATCTGGTTGAGCCAGACACAGATACCTTAGGGAACTAGATGAGGAAATAACAGCAATGCATGCATCTCTTTAAGCCAAAGGCTATTAAGACTTTGCCATCTGAGACAGGCTCAATCATTAATTGCACATAATAAATAACTGAGTCACCAAATGAATGGTGTTTAAGAAAGCTATTATTCTATACTGATAATTAACTAAAATAATTATTATCTTCAAAGTCTACCTAGTAGGTTTGAGCTCAAAGGCCTAATATGATTCTCTGAGGGACACAGGAACTGCTGACAGGACTTATGTAAATAAGCTACTGTCAACTAACAACAGACACAGTTTATGTACGTAACAGACTATCCAAACAAGAGACAGAAAAAAACAAAGAGGGAAAATGAGAAAGAAAAAGGGGGCAATTTTTATTTTGTTCTTGATGCTCATAATAACTAGATCAGAAGATAATAAGATTTCCTTAATAGGGAAGGATAATAGTTTTACTTCAGATAATGGAATGTTCTTAGCAAGATTTAAAGCAATTTCTAGCAGCTTTTTAATCAAAAAGCTGATGCTAGCAGTTTAGGCGGTTTGATCTCCTAACACTTCCCCCTGGTTTTTCTCATGAGTCTAATACAGAAAGTAAGAAAGTTCTGTGATCTGAAAAGCCTTATATATATTTTTTTATTATTATTATTTTTTTTTGTCGTACGCGGGCTTCTCACTGTTGTAGCCTCTCCGTTGCGGAGCGCAGGCTCAGCGGCTATGGCTCACGGGCCCAGCGGCTCCGCGACCTGTGGGATCTTCCTGGACCGGGGCACGAACCCGTATCCCCTGCATCAGCAGGCGGACTCTCAAGCACTGCGCCACCAGGGAAGTCCTGGAAAGCCTTATATTTGACCCTAATATAGTCTTGCTTTAAAATAGAGTTTTCTCTTTATTACAAAACACACCTGAACTTTAGGCATTTCAGTTTTGAGTTTGAACATGGCTAACTTGGCCCAAGAAAGATGTTGAGCTTTGAGCCACTCCCACAGGCAACACACAAAATGAGCATGCTCTGAACCGTTTTCCAGATCAAGGAAACAGGGTAATTCTGCTTTGTGCTAAGGCAGTATAAACTGGTTTGTTTCAGTTCCCGTGAGGATCCCAGTTATTCTAACTATACTTTGCATTGCTTTATTAAATTGCTTTGCTCAAAAAATTGGTCATTTTAACTCATATTCTCACCTATTTTTACAGCAGGCTTTTCTTGTTAATTATTTTCTGAGCCAATTCATGGCTAGGACTATGCCTTAAACGACTTTCCCAATAAAAATGGCTTTCTCTTTTCTGAAGTTGTGGTATATTACGGTTGGTATATCAATGGATAAACATAGCTGGAAACTATAGCAACAACTCATGATGTCTGACCCACTTAAGTAGGTGAGTCTGTAGTAGAATGAAAGAAAAGGTGCTATAAAAACTATGCAAATAACATGAATCAAAAACACCTTTCCTGGGCTTCCCTGGTGGCGCAGCGGTTGAGAGTCCGCCTGCCGATGCAAGGGACACAGGTTCGTGCCCCGGTCCGGGAAGATCCCACATGCCGCGAAGCAACTAAGCCCGTGCGCCACAACTATTGAGCTTGCACTCTAGAGCCCACAAGCCACAAATACAGAGCCCGCGTGCTACAACTACCGAAGCCTGCACGCCTAGAGCCCGTGATCTGCAACAAGAGAAGCCACCGCAATGAGAAGCCCGTGCACCGCAACGAAGAGTAGCCCCCGCTCGCCGCAACTGGAGAAAGCCCGTGTGCAGCAACGAAGACCCAATGCAGCCAAAAATAAATAAATTTTAAAAAAAGATCATAAACCAGAACTCACTTAAAAAAAAAAAACCAGCAGGCACTCATCTCATCATGACATATTATTTTAAAAGAAATACTGTATAACCTGGTTAGGTAGTTTTTTGTTTTGGGTTTTTTTTTTTTTTTTTTATGTTTGGGTCAATAATTTACAGTATTGACAGTCCAGTTATCTAAACTTCTGAACATAACTATATCTTAGTATTTCTTTTATGATTTTTTCCTGTTACTTTTAGGACTTCTACAAAAATCCCAAAACTCTAAAAACTGATCATTCTTTATAGTAGTGCAAATGAAATATGAAATACTGGCATTTTTATATCTGTGTTAGAGCTAACAATAACGATGATGACAATAGCAATCAACTGATAATATGTTCCAGTCATTCTACTAGGTTCATTTGATCCCCATAGCAATTTCATGAGCTAAGCACTATTACTATCTGTTTTACTGAGGAGAAAAAAACACTGTTATCATCCTTACATTCCTGACAAAACCTTTGCTCGCAGAGGTGAAATAATTTGTCGGAAGTAGAAAGTGGCAGAGCCACAACTTAAATTTGGGTCTGTCCGATTCCAAAGCTTGTGCTCATAATGTCTACATTATAGATATAACAGATGAACACAATGTTTGCCCAATCTGCATGAACTGAATCATATTTTTAAAAAAATATTGGAATCCAGAGTCTAACAAAAAACTTTCTCTATTTAAAAAATGTACTTACATGAATTTACATGAAACCTTTTATAAAGGCATAAACATCAACTAGATATTGCTGAACATTCAACAAGTTTTACAGTGTAAACTTAAAAGAAATTGGAAACATAAAGGAAAAAGGAGATGTGATCTATATCTATAGGTGAATATGATTGATCAAAATGATCAGCCTTAAAGTGTGTCCTTTAATTTTAAGTGAAAAAAACCCTTCAATAGTTTGTGAATATATTTATGACCTCTAGTGTTCTGAGAAATCAAGCTATTAAATTGCAGCTCTCAGATTATAAAGGCAAAATACCCAACGTTTTATCAGTTGAACGCCACGGGAACGCCAACTTTTCTGTCTTGATGCATTTGTGGGAGTTGGAGTGTGTGTGTGTGTGTCTATGTCTGTGTGTGTGTGTGTGTGTGTATTCTTCACGGCAGGAGGACAAATTTATCTTGGAAATATAATGGTTCCCAGATGTTTGTTTTTCAAACAAAAGAAAAAAGAAGTTGAAAAGTGGTGATAGCCAGGTATTTGTCTCTGAAGTGAGAATGATATGATTCCACTTGGAGTTCATTGTCACAAAAGTTCCTTTTGTCTGAGAAATTTTTCAGCACTGTGACTATGGCTTTAGTTAAGAGATATCACTGATCACTTATTGATTTTGTTTCAAGAGAGGAACTTCTCTAGCTTCTCTGTGATTTATTGTGTGGATTGCTTTGTATGGATCACAGTAAAAACATATAAAGGACCACTGGCAATGTGTTGATTAGTATCTACTGGATTTTAGAATCCACTGTATTTTATATCCATTTCTGTATGCCACTGAATATCACTGTTTAGAAAGTTTTGTAGGATTATTTTGTTTTGAACTATAAAAGTATTTGATTCACAAACCATTTTCTTTAAGAAGAAGGCCATACAATGTTAATTGACATCAGAAATGAATATTCTTACATTTTCTGTGAGACTAAATTTTTGAATATTTTAAATATAAGGAAATGTCCCCTGAATTTAGGGAAGCCACACATAAATCAGTTCTTCTAATTACCTTTATTAGTTCGTTTGTTCATAGATTTGTGGCAAGTTCTCTAGAATCATATGAGCTAAAGTATAGGTCATTGACTCAAAATCTGAAATACGATATGCACGTGGGATTCTTTAAATAGTTGTTCGAGTCTATCTTCAAGTGACATCTGACAAAACCTAACTGGTTGTGGGGCAAAACCAAAAAGCACTCTACTTCAAAATCTTGACCACTTCACTCCACACCCATTTAATCACGCACACATTCTGTACCTCTCTTCACCCTATTTGGAAAAAAAAGATTCATATGGCTCTAAAATGCAACTCCTATATTTAAATAGCCAGAGTAATAAGAAGCTGTACAGTGTGCCTGGAGATTAATGGAATGCCAATACACACACACACACACAGACACACACACACACACACAGACACACACACACACAGAGGATCCAAAAAGAGGTGTGGAAAGGAAGTTTCTCTGTATAAAGGATCTGCCAATCTGTGAAAGCGCTCTCCTGTCTTACAAAGGCCAAAACTCTGCTGATGAAAAAGTAGAAAACTGTTCAGAGAATGCTAAATGAAGCATAGTTGTTCCCCTGAATTATCTGGATACTTATTCACCTCTCTGAGTGTCCAGTTTACACCCCATCACATGCCCTCCAGGCCACTCCCGGGGGGCTCTTGTCCCTCCGGGCGTCCGGCGTTCCTGCTCCCTGCGCGCCAGGGTCAAGTTCCCCCGCCGAGCCCGGGCGCTAGGGCCCACGCCGCTCTTGGACCCCTGGGCACTGGTCACTATAAGCTGAGCAGCGGGAAACAAACGAAGAGTCTGAGCCTCTAGGCGGGATCCCGCGGAGTCCTATGAACTTTGCGCCCAAGGCGAGGGGCCGGACCTCGCGCTGCGCCGGGGCTCGCGCTGCGCCGGGGCTCTCGCGCGGGTTCTCTGGGAAGCGGGAGGACAGCGGGTCTCCGCGGCGGGGGCACAGCTCAGCCTGCGGCTCCTTGCCGGCGCCAGCCGCCCCGCAACCGGGAGCCGGCGCCTAACCCGGAGCACGGCCGGACGCCCAGCTCTCCCCGGCGGCTCCGCGCACCCTGCGGGAGGAGCCGGCCGCCGTGACGCGTCAGGGAGGAAGCGCCAGCGCCCGGCGGCACTGCCGGGAAGGAGGAAGCGCGAGTGCGCTCGGCTCCGCGCCCGCCGCGCGGGGAGGCAGCACCACGGAGCCGGGTAGGTGCGGAGCCGCCGGGACCCGAGGCGGGTGGGCGGGCGGCAGGGTCCGCGCGCTTCCGGGCCGCAGTCGGGCCCCTCGGGCAGGTGAGACGGGGCGGGGCGAGGGGAGCCCGGGCCTCGCCTGCTGCCTCTTCCCAGAGCAAACGTGACTTTCCCGGGTCCCCTGGCAGCGCCCTCCCTCAGCCTGGAAACCTCCGAGTTGGTCGGAGGTGAAGAGCCATACCCCCGGCCCAGTGTTCGGCTCTGAGAGTTTTGTGGTCTTTGTTTCCTCGAGGTGAACTCAGATTCTGCCTTCCTATTCCTAAACGCCCGAGTGGTGTCTTGGGGAGGGGGGCGGGTGTTGTTAACCCGTGAGCGGCTTCGGAGCATAGAGGAGCCGGGAACCGGAGGGTGGGAGATCCCACCCACGCCACAACCTAAGGTCAGGAGTGGATGCGGGTCATCTGTGAGCAACCGGGATGGAGGAGGCCTCGGGAGCGGAGGGCATGGAAATCATTAACCTGTTGTCAGCGGACCTGTAGTCTGCGACTTCCGTGCGTGGCTGCCCTTTACGTTCCCTGTGATTTGAACCCCTTCTATGCCTTTTAAAGTGCATCTGGCTCTATAGATTCCCACCTTAGCATTGGTATGTGCCATCTAGAAATGCTTTGAGATTTTTAGATTCTGTCCTTTTCAGTGGTGGTTACTTGGAAAGATAGAAAAGAGAATTCATCTCTTGAGACTTAAACTCTTTCATTATTTAATTTTGCAGTGATCTCTGAACCATGATTAGAATTTCAGTTCTGCACAAGACTCTGTAGGGTACACTTGAGGTGCAGGAATAAATACAGAGCACGACAGTTTCCAAAGCTTTATCAAGGTAAAAAAAAATAGTAGATCGTTGTGTATTTTGATTCTCTACTTTGTCACTAGGTTAATAATTCACCTGGCCAATCTGGGAAGTGCTTTATTTATTTATCAGACACTTAGATAGCTCTTACATGTGTTAGGCTCTTTCTAAGTGCTTTATAAATATTAACTCAAAATGTTAAATTATAGCAGTTCTAACAACGAAGAGGCTATGCATACTTCAGTTCCCTGAATGTCATTGCAAGAGCTAGAAACATTAGAGGAAGTTTCAGGCATATTTTAGGACTGGGTGTGCCTTCTGGCTCTCTGTTTCCAGTCCTGTAAGCAAGACACCACCCCTCCACTCCCTGGGGGAAGGGAGTCTGGAGCCACGGGAGTGAGACCTCTTCCTTGCAGATCTCTGGCCACATCCCCGGCATCTTCCGTAACATGGTCTTTCTCATCTGCCATAGTGCCCATCCTTAGCTAACTCTGGAGAGACCAGAATTTCCCCCTTTCTTCAAGTGCCACTGCACTGAGGCTAATTTTGTTTCCTTCCCGATATGATTGACAATTTATTTGACTATAGCTTATATTTTAGGGTCAGGCTGAACTTGAAATGTACCATAAAATAGAACATGTTTGTTTGAACACATCAATGTAACAAATAATGCTTTGTAATTTTACTGCCATTTGCTGCAGGTAACACTGAGTTGATGGATCAACCTTCTAGGTAACCATTTTGTGATTTGCAGATATGTAGAGAGCATATTTTCCAGGATTAAGTGTCCTCTTCAAATGAGTGCCTTGGCCTGATGGCCAGATTGAAACCCAAAATGGTGAATAAAACAAACACGGTTCTTGTCATTATGGTGATTATGAATCTAATGTCAAAATCTGCACGTCATACTAGCTTTCTCTCTCTGTTTCATATATTTAAATTTCCAGGGAGATGATTAAATGACACTCTAAGCTTTATTTAATAAGATTATGAAGTGTCTCCTAGAAGCAGGAAGGCTCACTTTCCTCTGATATAATTTATGGCACACAGACATTCATTAATTCAATTCAGCCAAATGACAACTAACACTTTCATGGTTTACAAAGTCCTTCCAGGTATACTTATTTGCTCTTCAGAGGGTCCTTGTGAGGTTGGTAGCCATTTTTTATTCCTGTTTTTACAGATGAGGAAACTGAGGCATAGAAATATTAAAATGCTTTATCCAGGGTGGCACAGCTGGTAAGAGGCAGAGCTTGAATGGAGAGCAGGTGCGTGGACAGTGTCTGGCACATGCCAGCCTGTAATAAACATTTGTGGAATAAATGATTACCAATGACTTCAGATTTCTTGCTATTTCAAAACATTATGCCTCTCAAACCCCTTAGTTGATTTGTGCCTAAGAGATTGCCAGGCCTAGTCCAATGTTTCTCTGTTATTTCAAACAGTATCTGCCACAACATATTTTCTACAAAAGGGATGAGATGGAATGCCCTTTGGATTCATTTCTTGGGATTTAGCATCTCTGTTTTGTTTTTTTTTTAATTAATTTATTTGGCTGCGTGGGGTCTTAGTTGCAGTACGCAGGATCTTCCTTGCAGCATGCAGGATCTTCTAGTTGCAGCATGTAGGATCTAGTTCCCTGACCAGGGATTGAACCTGGGCCCCCTGCTTTGGGAGCGTGGAGTCTTAACCACTGGGCCACAAGGGAAGTCCCTCATCTCTGGTTTTTGAAAAAACAAATAGGTTTGTTATTTTTTTTCCTTTCTCAAGCATCCTACTTTTTTCCTCTGAATTGGAGAGAGTTAAGATTGGACACATAGATTTCGTGTTTGTGTTGACAGCTTTCTTGTCTCTCCCTGCTCATTTAAGGTCATTTTTAAGGACTACAAATCACTGTAGGTTTTCAATGTAAGTGAAATGATTCAGCTACCTAGATTTATGATCAAGTTCACATACAATGACCATAGGTATTGTAATTTGTTTTGAAGTGTCTGACATCACTACTGTGTTTTTTGAAGTATTGCAATTACTTTAATATAAAGGGTCTTTTAAAAAACAACAACAACAAAAAATCCCTCAACTTTTTATCCTTCAAATATAACTCTGTATCCTAAAGTATGTTACCTCCAGATGGATAACTTTCAATGAGAGAGGTCAATATGGCCATTACCTAGTGGGAGGAATTGGGAAGGGCTATCGAGAAAAATGAGAGGTGGAGTGGCCCTTCCCATGAGGGATACTAGACGGTAGGAAACCCTTAATGAAGCCAGACCAAGTCATCTGCCTGTCAGCCTTCTTCTGCGTGGGGGTGGAATAAAATACTTTTGAAACCTTCCTTGTTCAGAAACCACTTTACCTTTTCCAATCCTCAGGGTTGGTTTTTTTTTTTCTCTTTTAAAAAAATTCATGTAAATTACTGACTAAACTGCTGATTCATGAAACTCAAATTATGTAACACGTTATTCCTGACAGAAACAGCTCCCACATTATTTTAAGGGACTCAGTGTCTCTGTTTTCCTTTACCTATTGCATTCCTTATAGTGGAATCTTTGTTCTCATTTCACTTTTTTTTTTTTTTTTTTTTTTTTTTTTTTGTGAGTACACTGTGCCACCAGGGAAACCCCCTACATCATTGTTTTTGACAGCTGCATAGTATTCCACTTTGTAGTTAATAATTTATCCATTTTGTATTTCTATTATATGTTCTTTTAAAAATATTTAAATCACCAAAGTAATATTTTTAAGAAAAATTCAAAGAAAAAAGAAAATAAGTATCATCAGTAAACCTACCACTCAATAATCACTATTAGCATTTTAGAGTATATCCTTCTAAACTTTCATTTGTGTGTGCATATCCGTATTTCCAATGACATTAAAATGTTTCTTTTATGCGGGCTTGCTTTGTTGGTTAGAGAATCATGTTTATTTAGTCAACCAACGTCATAGATTCCAGGCACTTTTGAACCAGGTATTTTACTACATTTCCTGGCCACCTGCCATTCCCCAAATCTGGATAACACTACTGGAAATTTATACTACTGCTCATAAAGAGGATGAGGTAAGGGTGTGTGGATGGACAAATCCATTCAGATCAGCAAAAAGCATATATCCTTTTGATGGAGGTCAGTCAATATTCTAAGTACATCTAAAATACAAGATATTTAAAAAGAGAAATGATAGAATATTCATATATCATAGATTATGATCACTAAAGGAAAAGCAGAAATAATGGACCTGAACGAAGGAAAAAATGTTGAATTCAGTTAAAAATTAGAACAGTTGAACTTCAGATGTTTAGAAATAGTCTCCTAATGATAAGTACATTGTTTGGAGTAATTGGTTTAACAAAGCTCCCTCCAATGGTAGGAATAGGTGACCTTGAAGTTTCTTGTGATCCTCTTATATTATAGGCTATCTCAGAGTTAGTAACACTTGATTTAGTATAATTTCATGCATACAACTCTCTAGTTACTAACCCCACCAGTTTTTCCAGACAGCATCTGTCTGGGCTAATCTCTCCACGCCCTTTTTCTTCTCCCACAGCACATGTGCACAGGCTGTCACCCACACTTTTTCTCTTATATCCTTTTGTGGCTTTCCTCCACTTTCTGAGAGCTTAGTCCCCCTTTTAACCTTGTTCTTTTTTCCTCTTCTTCCAGCTTTTGCTTTAAGAAAATTTCTCTCTGTCCTTTCTCCATCGCACTCTCTTCATTTTGGTCTTGAGCAAAGAAGATACTAATCATGGTGATACGGTTAAGAACAAGCCTTTAATAAGGAAAAGGAAAGCTTTTAGTTTGGGAGGAAAGGTAGATATTATAAAGAACTAGTAGTTGAGAATACCCAGTAATTTCTTTCAGAATTTCCACAGAAGTCTCCACCCACCTCCTCGCCTCTAAATAAGCTGTTTTTCCTTAAGCATTGGCATGTATGATAAAATTTAAAACCGTTTATATATATATTTTTTGGTTCATGTCACTGCAGTAGCATTGTTTTGTGCTATTTTTTTTTCCCCATTGAAGATGTTAGATTGAGTAGAGTGTGCTTTGGTCTTGAAAGCTCACTTCTAGGTAAAATCACTGATTCTTTTAGGAAATACATCTGAAGTTCTAGATCTCTGGTTTAAAAACAATCTCTTTGTTTTTAAGTAAGTTGAAGACTAAGGTTATCTGAGACCAGAGGTTAGCAGTCTTTGAGAAATGGTGTATCAAGTTTCCAAACCCTTTTCTTCCAGACTTTCATCAGCAGAGAAATGTATTGGTGAGAAGCACATGTAGGTCAGCCTTCCATCCTTGGGAATTAGAGAAGAAACAATGCTGGCTGCAGGAATATTAAGGTGTCCCTGGGGACTCTCTCAAAACATGCATGTTGGGGATCAAGCCCAGGTAGCTGACTTCATACCAACTTCAGCTCACCTGTAAAGGTGCTTGGGCCAAACATTATGAGGAGCTCAGTACCAAGGCAATAGCTACTTAGGTTACACTGAGAGTAAAGGCCTATTTTTTCATAAACATGAATGAAAAAGGTTTTGAGAAGACATTTTTATTCTGCTTCCAAACAACATGGTGCTAAAATTGATGATGCCTTAAACATGAAAGCTTATCTGTATTATTTGCTTAATTGAACCTGGACCACTGTTAATAAACACTCAGAAGTTAAGATTATACTATAATTTTTAAAAAATGGTTGTTGGTTTTGTAGTTCTAAGTGTACATAGTTGTGCATAGCTTACATTTTTTTAGCCCATTTTGACATCAGTACCTTTCTTTTTTCTAATTCATCTCCTTTTACCCCCACTCTGTCTTCTCATGAATATTTGGTTTATTTTTTTGTCTGTAGGAAATTTTTTTTTTTTATTTAATGGAAGTTAAGATTCTCCAATATTTTAGCAGAGAAGAGTTTTTAAGAGATTTATAAGACTATGCCCCTTTTCCCCCTTGATTTTTGTCTCTGCCATAGATTTCCTTTATTTCAAATTCCTACTAACATTAACATCATTTTAAAAAATTTTTTTATTTACTTTTGGCTGCGTTGCTGCATGCGGGCTTTCTCCAGTTGTGGCGAGCGGGGACTACTTTTCATTGTGGTGCACGGGCTTCTCATTGCGGTGGCTTCTCTTGTTGTGGAGCACGGGCTCTAGGCGTGCATGCTTCAGTAGTTGTGGCTTGCGGGCTCTAGAGCGCAGGCTGAGTAGTTGTGGCGCATAGGCTTAGTTGCTCTGTGGAATGTGGGATCTTCCCGGACCAGGGCTTGAACCTGTGTCCCCTGCATTGTCAGGCAGATTCTTAACCACTGAGCCACCAGGGAAGTCCCTATTTATTGTCTTTTTGATGATAGCCATTTTAATAGGGGTAAGGTAGTATCTCATTGCGGTTTTGATTTGCATTTCACTGATGATTAGTGATGTTGTGTATCTTTTCATGTGCCTGTTGGCTATGTGTATGTCATCTTTAGAAAAGTGTCTGTTTGGGTCCTCTGCCCATTTTTTTATTTGGGTTGTTTGTTTTTTTGATGTTGAGCTGTATGAGTTCTTTGTATATTTTGGATATTAACCCCTTATCAGATATATCGTTTGCAAATATTTCCTCCTATTCAGTAGGCAGCCTTTTCATTTTGTTGATAGTTTCCTGCCCTGTGCAAAAGCTTTTTAGTTTGATGTAGTTCCATTTGTTTATTTTTGCTTCTATTTTAAATAAGGTTTCCTTTATTCATTTTCACACTTTCATTGGAACATTTTAGGATAAAATTTTGCCTTTGAGATGTAGAATGATATATATAAGTTGCTACTTCTGTGTAGAAAAACAAGAAAAAATATATTTTTGCTTTGTCCAAGCATAAATAAGGATACATAAGAGATTAACAGTGTTTCTGTCTATTTTGGGGATTGGGTAGTGAGAACTGGGTGGGTAGGGACAGGAGTGGGAAGCAGACTTTTCACTGAGTCTCTTTTATATTTTCTTTGTTTTTTAACCAGGTGAATATATAAACCACTGTAAAAGTAGTTTTAAAAATTGTCTGTGGGTTTGGTGATTTTAGAAAATAAAGGTTGGTTTACTTTTAGTTTTCAGATAATTCTGCTCTTTTCAGTACAAGCTAAACCAAATAGTTTCGTTCAGCACGGTTTTTGTAGTTTTTGAAGAGCAAAGAGTTCTAATATTTATTTTGTACCTACCATGTTCTGGGTGCTTTAGAGACTTTATTGCATTAAATATTCATAATAACTCCGTGGTGTAGGTGGTAGTTTCATTTTACAGATGAGCAAATTAGGGTTCAGTGAGGCTTTGAAGGTGGCCATGTGTGGCCAACACGGGGCAGAGCTGATCTGATCAGGTCTACCTGGCTTTACCAGGGGGTCCCCTGTGCTTTTGAGAAGTGGGTAAAGGCTGACTCCCCTCAAAGCCCCTCATCAGAAAGAACAGGCAGAAATGATTTACAGGTAACTCTGATTACCATCTGCTGATAAGGCAATGGTTAAATGAGTTTTGAAAACTGGCCTTTCATTTTTACTTTATGGTTCTGAGATGATATTAATGTTTTAATCTAGGAACTGCTGCCAGGCTTCAGGAAGGAAGCTGACTGAAAATGTTTTAAATATCGTATATTTCTTCCCTAACAGAAAAGAGCTTAAAATTCTGAATTTAATTGCTGAATATGTTAAATTTTCTTAACCTATAGAATTTGAATGTCTTATGTTTGATCTGCAGAGCTGTCAAATTCCTACTGTTAGCAACCAGTGCCCAATGAACTTTGCCAACACTGACAAATGCTGTTGTCATAGTCTGAAATCCCTTAATGGTGATAACCAGCCCTATTTATATTAATCCTTGGAAATAGAGCCATCAGCCAGTACAGTCTATCATTTTGCTGATTTATGTTGGGTATTAGCTAACGCAAGTATATTGTGTCTTGGCAGATAGTG
Source organism: Neophocaena asiaeorientalis asiaeorientalis (assembly GCF_003031525.2). Lineage (NCBI taxonomy): Eukaryota > Metazoa > Chordata > Mammalia > Artiodactyla > Phocoenidae > Neophocaena > Neophocaena asiaeorientalis. The sequence goes on from NW_020173037.1 coordinate 12,028,400, forward strand.
GGATGAGCTCTTGTTAACTAAGTAGGAATGAAAGAACATTTTAGGTCTGAATTCCTATGATTCTGTTATGTAATAAAATATATTTATGTTCTGGGCAAAGATTGTGAGAAAGATACTGAGGAAATTCAAATGACAAGAAAAGTTTAAAATGTCACAGGAAGTGAATGGAGAAGACAGAATAAACCCATAGCACACAGTGGAGTCTCTTACACTTAATACAATACATTAAAGAGAAAAGCAGCTTTATTGAGACTTAATTGATATGCCATTAAATTCATCTTTTTAAAGTGCACAAGTCAGTGGTTTAGTCACAGAATTGTGCAGACATCATCACTGTCTAATTCCAGAACGTTTTCATCATCCCCTAAAGAAACCCTGGACTCATCAGCAGTCACTCATCCCTCATTCCCTGTCCACCTGTTCCCATCTACCCCCAGCCTGTGGCAATGATGAATCTACTTTCTGTATATATAGATTTGCCTATTCTAGATATTTCATAAAAAGTGGAAACTTATGGGAATTCCCTGGCAGTCCAGTGATTAAGACTTGGTGCTTTCGCTGTTATGGCTGGAGTTCAGTCCCTGGTCAGGGAACTAAGATACCTCGAGCCGCGACCAAAAAAAAAAAAAAAACAGCAACGTGGAATCTTATGATATGTGGTCTTTTGTGACTGGTTTATTTCACTTGGCATAATGTTTTTCAGGTCCATCCACATTGTAGCATGTAGTACTTCATGTCCTTTTATTGCTGAAAATTTTTCCATTTTATCAGTATACCATATTTTGCTTATTCATTCATCTATTAATGGACAGTTGGGTTGTTGCCACTTTTTGGCAGTTATTAGTAATGCTGCTCTGAATATTCATGTGAAGTTTTTTGTATGGACATCTGCTTTCATTTCTCTTGGGTGTATAGCTAGCAGCAGAATTGCTGGGTCATGTGTAACTCAGTTTAGCTTTTTGAGGAATTGCCAAACTGTTTTCCAGTATCTGCACTATTTTACAAGCCCACCAGTAAGGTAAGAGGGTTCAGATTTCTCCAGATCCTCACCAACACTTATTGTCTGTCTTTTTGGACTTTAGTCATTTTAGTGGGTGTGAAGTGGTATCTCATTGAGGTTTTGATTTTCATTTTCTTAATGACTAATGATATTGAGCATCTTGCATGTGCTTATTGATCATTTGTAACCTTCTTTGGAGAAATGTCTTTTCAGATATTTTTTAATTGAGTTATTTGTCTTTTTTTGCTGAATTGTACGAGTTCTCTACATATTCTGCATGCACATTATATGATTTACAAATATTTCTTCCATTTTGTGGATTTTCTCTTTCACTTTCCTTATGGTTTCCCTTGAAGCACTAAAGTTTTTAATTTTGATGAAGTCCAGTTAATTTATTCTTCTGTCACTTGTGCTTTTGGTGTCATGCCATTAATCTAAGAAATTATTGCCTAACCCAAGGTCACAAAGATTTACTACTGTGTTTTCTTCTAAGAGCCTTATAGTTTTATTTCTTACTTTTAGATCGTTGATCTGTTTTTTTAGGTTTTGGGTTTTTTTTGTTTTGTTTTTTGTTTTTCTGTGGTCCGCGGGCCTCTCACTGTTGCGGCCTCTCCCGTTGCGGAGCACGGGCTCCGGAGCAGGCTCAGCGGCCATGGCTCATGGGCCCATCCGCTCTGTGGTATGTGGGATCTTCCCGGACTGGGGCATGAACCCGTGTGCCCTGCATCAGCAGGCGGGCTCTCAACCACTGTGCCACCAGGGAATCCCTATCTTATTTATTTTATACCTAGTAGTTTGTACCTCTTAATTCCTTTCCTCTATCTTTCCCCTCCCTGCCACTTCTCTCCCACTGGTAACCACTAGTTTGTTCTCTGTATCTATGAGACTGTTTCTATTTTTTTGTATTCAATCTTTTATTTTATTTTTTAGATTCTGCGTAAAAGTGGAAAGCTCTGTCTTAATGCCAGTGCCACGCTGCGTTATCTTAGCTTAGTGTGGCTTTGTAGTAAGTTTTGGAACCAGAAAGTGTGAGTCCTCCAACTTGGTTCTCTTTCGAGATTACTCTCTTATTTTGGGTCAAATGCATTTCCATATGAATTTTAGGGTCAGCTTGTCAACTTATGAAAAAATGGCAAGGAATTTTGATAGGGATTGCATTGAATCTGTAGATCAGTTTGGAGAGTATTGCCATCTTAACAATATTTTAGTCTTCAGATCCATGAACATTGGTTGTTTTTCCATTTATTAAGGCCTTCTATAATTTCTTTTAACAATGTTTTGTAGTTTTCAGTGTACAAGTCTTACACTTCTTTTGTTAAAATTTATTCCTAAGTATCTTATTCTTCTTGATGCTATTGTTAGTGGAATTGTTTTTTTAATTCATTTAATGTTTACTCATACTACTGTATAGAAATACAATTGATTTTTTAATCGAGTATAATTTATATAACATTATATTAGTACAGTTTTTGAATATTGATCTTGTATTCTTCGTTCTTGCTGAACTTATTTGTTAGTTTAAATAGTTTTTTGGTGGATTCATCAGGAGTTTTTACGCTGTCAACCCTCCATATTTGGGAGTTTCGCATCCCCAGATACAGAGGGTGGACTGTATTCATGTACTATTCCATTTTATATAAGGGGCTTTAGCATCCAATTTCAGTATCTGCAGGGGCTCCTGGAACCAGTCCCTCATGGATACCAAGAGACAGCTGTATCATCATATCATCTGCTCATAGAGATAGTTTTAGTCTTCCTTATCAACCTGAAAGGCTTTTATAATTTTTTTTTTGCCTAGTTGCTCTGGCTAGAACCTTCAGTGTTAAAGAGAAGTGAAGAGAGCTGATATGTTTGTCTTATTTCTGATCTCAGGGGAAGAGCATTCAGTCTTTCACCATTACATGTGATGTTAACTGTGGTTTATTTGTAGATGCCCCTTATTAGTTGGAAGAAATTCTCTTCTGTTTGAAGTTTGTTATGCTTTTATAATTAAAGGGTGTTATATTTTGTCGAATGCCTTTTCTGCATCTATTGAGATGATTGTGTGTTTTGTGTCCTTTATTCTGTTAATACAGTGTATTACATTGATTAGTTTTCAGATGATAAACCAACTTTGCATTCCTGGGATAAATCATATTTGGTCATGGTATATAATTCTTTTTATATGTTGCTTGATTTGATTTACTGGTATTTTATTGAGGACTTTTGCACCTATATTGACCTATAACTTTCGTTTTTTGTGATATCTTCATTTGGTTTTGGTAGGATAATACTGGCCTTGTTAGTTCCTTCCTCTTCTTTTTTCTTGCGGGGGGGGGGTAGATTTTGTGAATGATTTATATTAATTCTTCTTCAAATATTTGGTAGAATTCACCAATGAAGCCATTTGGACCTGGGCTTTTCTTTGTGGGACTTTTTTTTTTTTTCAGATTACTAATTCAGCCTTTACTTGTTATGTATATACTCAGATAGGTTCTATTTCTTCTTTTTTTTTTTTTTTTTTTGCAGTACGCGGGCCTCTCACTGCTGCGGCCTCTCCCGCTGTGGAGCGCAGGCTCAGCGGCCATGGCTCACGGGCCCAGCCGCTCCGCGGCACGTGGGATCCTCCCGGACCGGGGCACGAGCCCGTGTCCCCTGCATCGGCAGGCGGACTCTCAACCACTGCGCCACCAGGGAAGCCCTCTATTTCTTCTTGACTTAGTTTCAGTAGCTTTTTTCTTTCTACAAATTTGTTCATTTCATCTGATTATCTAATTTGTTGGTATACAGTTGTTCATAGTATTCTTTTAAAATTCTTTTTACTTCTGTGAGGTTGGTAGTGTTGTTCCCGCTTTCATTCCTTATTTAGTAATGAGTCTTTTCTCTTTTATTCTCAATCAATCTAGGTAAAGGTTTACCAATTTTGTTAAATTTTTTCCAAAGAAGCAACTTTTGTTTCCAGTGATATTTCTCTATTGTTTTTCTATTCTCTTTCATTAATTTCGGCTCTAATCATTATGACTTTCTTCCTTCTGCTTGCTTTGGGTTTAGCTCTCTTCTTTTTCTAGTTTCTTAAGGGGCAAGGTTAGGCTGTTATTCTGAATTTTTTTTCCTTTGATATAGGCATTCATGGCTATAAAATTCTCTCCAAACATTATATTAGCTGAATTCTGGAATTTTTGGTATGTTTTCATTTTTATTCATTTGAAAGTATTTCCTAATTTCTCTTGTGGTTTTTTTTTTTCTTTGACTCATTGGTTACTTAAGAGTGTGTTAATTTCCACATATTTGTGAATTTACCAAATTTCCTTTTGTTATTGCTCCCTAATTTTTTTTAAATTTACATTTTATTGAAGTATAGTTGAATTACAATTTTGTGTTAATTACTGCTGTACAACAAAGTGACTCAGTTATACATATAAATACATTCTTTTTCATATTATTTTCCTTTATGATTTATCAGGGGATATTGAATATAGTTCCCTGTGCTATACAGTAGGACCTTGTTGTTTATCCATTTTATATATACCAGTTTGCATCTGCTAATCCCAAACTCCCAATCCAACACTCTCCCACCCTCCTCCCCCTTGGCAACCACTAGTCTATTCTCTACATCCCTGATTCTGTTCCTATTTTATAGGTAGGTTCATTTGTGTCATATTTTAGATTCCACATGTAAGTGATATCGTATGGTATTTGCCTTTCTCCTTCTGACTTACTTCACTTAGTATGATAATCTCTGGTTGCATCCATGTTGCTGCAAATGGTATTATTTTGTTCTTTTTTATGGCAGAGTAGTATTCCATTGTATATACACACCACACCTTCTTTATCCATTCATCTGTCGATGGATGTTTAGGTTGTTTCCATGTCTTGGCTGTTGTGAATAGTGCTGCTATGAACATAGGGTTGCATGTATCTTTTTGAATTAGAGTTTTGTCTGGATATACGCCCAGGAGTGGAATTGCAGGATCATATGGTAATTCTATTTTTAGTTTTCTGAGGAACCTCCATACCGTTTTCCACAGTGGCGGCACCAACTTACATTCCCACAAACAGTGTAGGAGGGTTTCCTTTTCTCCACACCCTCTCCAGCATTTGTTATTTGTAGACTTTTTAATGATCACCATTCTGACTGGTGTGAGGTGGTACCTCACTGTAGTTTTGATTTGCATCTCTCTAATAATTTATTGCTCTCTAATTTAAATCCATTGTTTTCTGAGAACATACTTTGTATGATTTCTGTCCTTGTAAATTTAATGAGGCCTTCTCATGGCCTAATATATAGACTATCCTAGAGAATGCTTTATGTGCACTTGAGAAGAATGTGTATTTTGCTTTTGTTGGGAGGAATGTTCCAGAGATATCTATTAGGTCCAGTTGACTTATGGTGTTGTTCACATCTTCTCTTTCCTTATTAATCTTCTTCCTGGTTGTTCCTCTTAATTTTTTTAAACATTATTTTAATGTTTCATATTGGTATAAATATGAAAAGTTGCTATAAAGATAAAAGACTCAAATGCAAACTTATAATGTTGTTTTAGTGGGCTATTTAAACAGAATTAAGTTATAAAATTATTTACTTTCAAATTTTTTTTTTTTTTTTTTTTTTTTTTTTTTGTGGTACGCGGATAAATTTAAATGTAACTTTAGTTCAGTGCTGTTTTCTCAGGTCCATGATTCTTTTGTCTATATGTGATAGGATTTGCTAGTAAAGTGCTCTGGAATGTTTTTGAAACTGTATTGACACTCATCTCAAATAAATGAACATTCCTGTTTGATCAACTTATTTGTTAGGAATTAAAAGTTTATTTGCTAATGTGTGGTTGAGATGACAGCTCCAAAAAAAGTAACAAATAGTACTACATCTTCATGGTAACCAGAATTAGTAAATGGTTAAATTTTCTTTCTGGTATTTCATGGTAACATTATTTGAAGGCCATGTGAGATCCAGTTAGCAGAGGCAATTTAAAATGTATCTACATATCAGGCTTCCCTGGTGGCACAGTGGTTGAGAATCTGCCTGCTAATGCAGGGGACACAGGTTCAAGCCCTGGTCTGGGAGGATCCTACATGCCGCGGAGTAACTAGGCCCGTGAGCCACAACTACTGAGCCTGCCTGTCTGGAGCCTGTGCTCAGCAACAAGAGAGGCCGTGACAGTGAGAGGCCCGCGCACTGCAATGAAGGGTGGCCCCCGCTTGCCACAACTAGAGAAAGCCCTCGCACAGAAACGAAGACCCAACACAGCAAAAATAAATAAATTAATAAAATCCTACCCCAACATCTTCTTTAAAAAAAAAAAAAGTATCTACATATGAATACCAGTAAATTATTTTCCTCAACTAAAAATACTTGGGCATTTTAGCACCATGTGTTTGTAAAGACAATATTTGACTTTGCCTTGTAGCACAAATAGAAATTGTTCTGTATTTAAAAAATAAACTATTGTTTTGAAATTATTAAAAAAACCACATTTTAGTGTTGTTTTAAAAAAAAAACTGTATTTGTAGTAAGAGTGATCCCTCATTTAATGAATCCTGTCTTCTAACAGTGACCATTTTGGAAGGCCATTTGGCCTAGGTAGATAAAAGGAACGGATCAGAACGTAGAGGAGAAATGCTACATCATTTCTAGATTATGGTGGCAGGGGGTTGCGGGGAACAGCAGATCAGGAGAAAGCATTAATTGGAGAACAAACAACAACTACAGAAGAATCAAAAAGAATGTGATAGTGGAAAAAGTATAGAAGTAGAAGGAGGAGGAGGTAGCTGCAGAAGTCTTTATTGGTCCTTGGCAGAGGGACTGGTACCCAGAAATGCATTCCTAGGCTTTCTAAATCCTTATTTACCTCTGGGAGGGAAATTCCTGAGAGTGAAGTGTGTTGTTGGAACACAGCCTATTCAGTAGTATAGTCATTGCAGTAATTGAATTACCTCTTGCCATTTAGTTCATGTGGCATATTCTCTTTTGGCAACACTGAATGTCCAAAGGAGTGGGTGTGATTCTTTCATCAAGTCTTTTTAAATCTTTTAGCTGACTTAGGGAAGAGATGAGAGATGTGAAAATGCCTGCCATAGTTAAGGGCACAAAGTAGGAACTTGATAAACTTTGGCTGATATTAACTTGTCCATAACATTCTGTAATATTTAGTAGCCTAGACTAGGGAATTTAGAAGGCCTAGGTTATACTGTTAGATCTGCCACTAACTTGTGAAGTGATCCTTAGCAAGTGACTTTATTTTCTTTGATGGTAAATTACCCAAAGTTCTTTTACCTCTAAAATTCTATGGTTCTATTAAATTCATATAGAAAAAAAAGCCTTAAATAAAGATTATTCTTTTAATAGAGGTGGAAGTTTTTGTTCTCAACTTTTACAATTTTAACTAGGGTACACTACATGAATAAGATTCTTTAGAGCATTATCTAAAGCCAACCACTGATTTATTTGAAAACAAAGGGTTTCTTTGCAGTGTCATTTAGCTTGGCATTGCCATGAATCCAATAATTATTCTGCACTAATCAGAGAACAGTAATGCAGTTGTACTTAAATTTAGAGTTCCACACAGCCATTCACAGGGATGAATCGAGGTGAACAAGTACTTCTAACTTAATTTGCAAAAATTCTAAATGTACTGGTGGAATTCACTGCAGGAATCATAGTGAAAAGTAGGTTGGGAGTGTGACTAAGATCATGAGAGGCTGTTGGAGAAACTATTGCTGCTTTTTGTTATATTTGTCTTCTGGGTCTGTGTGATTTTTAATAAAAAAATTAATGATAACGTAGATTTCAGGAGCATTTTTACCATTTTGAAATGTTGACGTATGGTGTGACAGAGAATGAATTGTTGTGGTTGGTCACCTTTTCTTTTTTTTTTTTGGCTGCGCTGCGTGGCATGTGGGATCTTAGTTCCCCAAACAGGGATTGAACCTGCACCCCCTGCATTGGAAGTGCAAAGTCTGGACCATTGGACCCCCGGGGAAGTCCCACCTTTGCTTTTAACTTTTTTTTTTTTTTTTTTTTTTTTTTTTTGTGGTACGCGGGCCTCTCACTGTTGTGGCCTCTCCCGTTGCGGAGCACAGGCTCTGGACGCGCAGGCTCAGCAGCCATGGCTCACGGGCCCAGCCGCTCCGCAGCATGTGGGATCTTCCCGGACCGGGTCACGAACCCGTGTCCCCTGCATCGGCAGGCGGACTCTCAACCGCTGCGCCACCAGGGAAGCCCGCACCTTTGCTTTTAAATGAAGCCAATGCCTGGCTTTAATAATGCTGTATGGAATCAAAATCAAATCAAAACTTTGTTTTCCTTTACACTCACTGCATGCAATACTCTGATGTTTCTGTATTCCGGTTCCCAAATGTGTGGTAGTTTTTCCCACACCAGGCAATTCTGAGACACCAGCTGGGTGTCCTACAATTTAACTCAGTGCTGACACTGTCTACTTGGAGATCTCACAGGTTAAGGGCTCACTTCTGAATAACTGCACCCCTACCTTTTAACTGCCAATCGCAAGTCCAGGTTGTTACCTGGGCTTCTGACCAAGGGCTATAAATTGGTTTCGCACGACTTCTTCCTTGGTTTCAATTAATTTGCTAGAGTGGCTCTCAGTACTCAGGAAAACAGCTTACTTACTAGATTACCAGTTTGTCATAAAAGGATCTAACTCAGGAACCGCCAGATGGCAGAGATGCTTAGGGGAGGGTATGTGGGAAAGGACAAGGGCACTTCCAGGTGCGCCACTCTCTCCACACCTCCAGGTGCACCAACTTGGAAGCTCTCCCAGCCTGTCCTTCTGGGTTTTTATGGAGGCTTCGTTATGTAGGCATGGTTGATTAACTCATTGGCCATTGATAATTGGTTCAACCTCCAGCCCCTCTCCCCTCCCCAGAGGTGGGGGAAACTAAAAGCTCCAACCTTCTAACTAATCAGATTGGTTGCCCTAGCAACCAGTTCCCAGCCTTAAATTACCTAGGGGTGTTCTAAGTCACTGTGTTAACATAAAGTTAGGTGTGACTGAAAGAGGCTTATTATATGAATAACAAAAGATACCTATTTCACCTTTATTTCTCTTATCACTGAAGAAATTCTGAGGGTTTTAGTTCTGTGCCAGAAACGGATGAAATATATCAATATCTGTATCTAATCTTAATATAAATCACAATATAATAGTATACCTTGTTTAAAAATTATTGAAGTTATGAGAACTAAATTTTTTTCTGCCTCTATTAAAAGAATACACTTTAAATATCCATTTGAGGTTTCATGGGAAAACCAGGAGGCAAGTCATCTAAGTGTCCTGTGGGTTTTTCTTTTCTTAAATTTTAAACTCTTACTATTAAAGTTCATTTACCGTAATTCTGTGTACATTGCCTTAAGTTCAGTTTTAAAAGGAGGGAAAAGTGGAAAACAAGTTGCAAAACACTGAGGATGTTGGTAATGAGTCATTATGGTTTATTGTGTAAGTATGTACAAAAATGGGAGGATCTGTCAGGTGTACAGCTCTCCAAAAACAACAGATTCCCCAAATCCTTAATGAAAAGGATGGTGTATATGTTCAATGGAAGTCTCTTCTCATGCATGTTCTAATCATTAAAATATAAAGTTTGGGACACTTGGAAAAGGTTTTGGGTAAGTGATTGTGTCGAAGGCTAGGTATTTGTAGGGTAATTCTGCTCTACCCTGGTCAGCATTTGCTCTTAAGTCTTTCTAGGACCCACCTGATCTAGCCCTATTTTAGTGGATAGTATTGACTTTCAGACTTACTTTTCCTTGTGAAAAAGCAAGGAGCACTTTCTCATTTCATCTGAGGTAGTTAGCTACAGACTTAACATTTTCAGCTTAAAAAGCAATTTTCTTTTAATGTCTGTCATTAAAGTTTACCACTCAGGTTTCAATTTTTATGTTTCTCTTATAATTAAAGCAGAATGAGTCTTTGGACTGTGGCATATAATAGAACCTTTAGTCAAGCTTTAGTGTAATCATACATAAAAATAAAATATTTATTTAAAATATGTATGTTATAAAATGGAATGAATGTCATCGACAAGCATTGTTGTGTATAGAAGTAGCAGGTTGCCTCTGGTGACTCATCTATTTTCAGCTCCTGTGAGAGATTATACTAATTGTGGATAAGAGTGGGGGTCTGGATTCACCCAGACCATAGTTCAAATAGGTGTTCGTTCATCACTTATAAATTAGTTTCTTCACCTGTAAAATAGGCATAGTAATAGGACATAACTCATAGGGTTTGAAATAATTAATGCTTGTAAAGCACTTAACACAGTGCTTGTGATATGGTAGGTAACTCAGTAAATGTCTGTAATTGATAACATTCTGAATGGATAAAATTTTATGGCCTTAACTTTCTTTTTTTGTTAATTACTTCAAAGGAAGACCACAGCTTCTCCTTCATTAAGTCCTAAGAAGCTGTGGTCTTCCTTTGGACTCACAAAGTCATTAAGCTCCTCCTAAGGGAGGAGGTCTGGAGAATCTGGAGGAAGGATTCTTTAGAGATCATCAAGGTGATAACCCCATGCCCCCAAGGTGTCTCCAGGTGTCTGACTTCAGCCCATTGCCTTCTTTGAGCTACACTCCCTCTCTTTGGGTGATTAAAGTTACTCTTCCTGGTTTACATGCCTCTTGTGCTGATGACTCCCAAGTCCATGATTCCTGTTCTGACCTTTATACCTTGCCCTTCAGACTGATATGTCCGTTGCCTACTACTAGATAAGCAGCTTCCCATAGTGCTACCCTGCAGGTAGTTCAAATTCAACATTTGTAAAACAAAATATATCTACTCTCCTCTTGATGCCCTACCCCCACTTTTCACCAATTTCATCTTCCTTTTACCATCCCTGTTCAATTTATGGCATCACCATCCACCCAGAAACTTGAGAGGCATTCTAGACTTTGTCTCCCTTACTGCCTACATCCTGTCATTTACAAAGGCTTCCTAATTTTATCGCCTGGATATTTCTCAAGTCTGTCCCATCTGTTCTAAGTCTGCTATAGCCTCTTGGGGCCCTCATCATCTTCTGCCTTTTTCGGTGGCCCCCTCCTAAGAAATTTTTCTGCCCCCCTCCATTCATTCTCCATATTGCTTTCAAAGTGGCCTAAAGCGAAGATCTGACCATTGTCATTCCTACATATAAATACCTTCTTCATTCCTTGTAGTATCAAGTCAAGGTCTTTGGCATGGCTTGTCAGGCTTACGGTGATCCTCTAACCTCTTCGTATCTATTGGAATGTTCGGACTCATGCTCTCAGTTCCAAAGCTCCAGTAATAGTAATTACTTCCACGCACACTATGCTCATGCACCCGTGTGTCTGTTGTTCACTAACTTACCTAATTGTCAGTGGTACTGAGCTCAAGAGCCACCTTCTTTAGGGCATCTTCCTTAACCTTCATTTTCCTCCCTACACTGCCTCCCCAAAATTAAGCACTCACCTCTACCCTGCGCTTCCACTGTAACCTCTGGATACTTCCATCCTAACACTCTGTTGTCTTGGAAATATCTCCTGCAGCCCACCAGGAAGTCTCGGGTGCTCTGAGACACCCTCAACAGGGCTTCTGCTTATTCCAGAGGTGGGAGTCATAGTTGTCATTAACATTATTTATTGACACAGGAGCACCAACAAAGTAAGAAAAGAGTTAGAAAAATGTGATCCGGTTCTATGAAAATAATAAGTTCAGCCACTTCAGGAAGACTCCCCTTACTACACCAGAATGCTGACATTACTGTGACTTGGCGCTCAATAATTTTTATTTATTTCATTAAATGTCAGGTTAGAGTATATAAAGTTATTTGACTGTAATATAGCACAGTTCTTAAAACATAGCAGAACCTCAAAAAACTCTTTGTTGCATGAATGAATACTAAACTTCATCTGTGCAAACTGAGCCTTTGTAGTGGATCGCTCATGTCAGTCTGGTCATCTCCTCATATCTTTAAAAACAGGCTAAAAACAAAATGGAGGGAAAAAATAACCCTCATTCTATTCCACATACCAGGAGAGACTAATCTTCTTAAAGCCCTTTTCTAATTGCATGCCTACCTTTCTTAACCCACAATAGCTCTTTATTAGCTCAAGTCCAAACTCCTCACCCCATCTTACCTATTCAGCCTAATTTTGGGCAATGCTTCTACAGAATCAGTCCATGCAGTTAGGCCAGTTGACTTCACAGGCAGAGTAGGCAGGAAGTTTTGACTGGTTGTTCTTCCTTGGAGCAGATTTTGACTTTTCAAATCTAGGCTTTGGCATCAGCTTATAGACTTTAAAGTTATATGTTAGTAAACTAAACGAAAACTTTGTATTCACTAAATATTTATTGAATGCTCATTACGGGCCAGGCACTGTACCATTGAATGGGGCTTTGGTGATAATCAAAATCAACATAATCTTTGCCCTCATGGAGATTCTGGTCTAATTGTGAAGATTAATAATTATGATATAGGGTGTAAAGTGCCCCTCTAGGAGCCCACAGCAAGGGCACCTAACCCAGCTGTGGGATCGGGGAGGGCTTCACAGGCTCAGTGACATTCAGCTTGATGGCAGTTGATGGGCTGTGCATTACAGGCTGAAAGAACAGCAGGTGCAGAAGTCTAGTAGGAAGAGAGCCTGGCACGCTCAAGAAAGTGAGAGAACTTTCTTAAGGCTGGAACTCAGGTACAGTACAAGGAGCTATCTGTATTACTGTAGTAGACCGTGAGGAAAAAGAAAGGAGATCTCTTTGTCCTATCAGAGACTTGCTTCTTCTTTGAGGAAAACAAATCAGAATGAGTAGAATAAGCTCCTTTTTGTTTTGCTGACTGCGCCACTTCTAGTCACATATCATGTTGTTTTTAATTTATGTAATCTTTATGCATGTGAAATTAATGTGGTACCGAGATGGTATAGACATCCCCGCAGTTTGCTAGCACACTCCTCCCCCCACTCTCATCTTCACCTTCCCACCCCGCCACCAGCCTCCCCAGTGCTTGGAGCACTTCCTTGGATCCGCCGCTTGGATCTCCATTGCAATTAGAATCACATGACTCCTTAGCATAGTGTTCAAGCCTTTTGTGATTAGCCTCCAACCTACCTCTCTATCTCTATTTTCTACTTCTCTGCTTCATCCAGACTTAGCCTTTGCTCTGCCATACCTTTAGCACATCCTATGTTTTCCTGATTTTAAGTCTTTATTACCTTCCCTTCACCTGGCATAACCTTCTTCCCTTTCACTGCTTGTCAAACTATGATGCTTTCTAGAAAGCTCGGTTCACACACTTCTATCAAGTCTCTGGTTTCTTATTATCTTTCTTGCCTCCTGCAGTTCTCTACTCTTTCTAGAGTGTTTCTTTTATCTTTTTAATAAAACATACCATAGTCTCTTGCAGTGCTTTAAAAATGTGGGTTGCAACCAATTAGAGACTCGTGAAGCCAATTTAGTGGGTTGTGACCATCACTTAAAACCTGGAATAAAATAGACCAGAAGAGAAAATGTCAAAATATGTTGTATACAAAAAGAGGTAATGCTTTTGTTCTGTGGTACTTTTGTTGCAGTAATAGATATATATGAGTCTGCTGGCTCATCATACTAAGAACTATCTCTTGGTCAAAAAAGTTTGAAAAACACTGGTTCACATCTTATCTATGAATTAACTCTCCAATTAGATTATATATTACTTTAGGACAGGGATTTCTCACTCAGGCTCTAAATATTCTCCACCCTCTCCACTTTATATATAGTATCTAGGGTATTTTGTTCATCATAAGTGTTGATTTTCTTTGAACTTTTCTCTAATTCTTCTTAAATCCTAGGAAGCAGCCTTGACATAGAATTTCCCATACAGTTCATTCTAGCAGATTGGAATCTCCATTTTCCCCTCTGGAAATTTCCTCTAGGAGTCCTCTGTACTCCAGTTCCCATCTGGACTGCTACCACACAACTGTCATTCTGGGAATTCTCTTCGCCTCTCTTACCTGGGCTGGATCCCTTGCTGCCTCTTTTTTGGTTTATTCTGTTATTTTGGTAGAGCACATAGTCCAGTAGCTTGCTGAAAAAGAGTACATGAAATCATCTGAAAATGCCTATATTCTCCCTTCACAATTGAGTGATAGTTTGGCGGGCTATAAGAATTTTCTGGTTGAAAATTGTTTTCCCTCAGACTTTTAAAAGCATTGCTCCACTGTCTTCTAGTTTTTACGGTTGGTATTAAGAAGCCATGCCATTCTTATTCCTGAACTTTTGTATGTGAACTTCTTCTTCCTTTCTGGAAGCTCTTAAGATCTTTTGGTACCTTCTGTAATGAAATTTTACATTGATCTGCCTTAGGAGGTACCTCTCTTCAGCCATTGTGCTAGGTACTCAATGTACCTTTTTTTTTTGGCCATGCCCTGTGGCCTGTGGGATCCTAGTTCCCCTACCAGGGATCGACCCTGCACTCCCTGCAATGGAAGCGCAGAGTCTTAACCACTGGACTGCCAGGGAAGTCCCCCCTCAATGTACCTTTTAAATCTGGAATTTGTGTTGTTCATGTCTCAGAAGAAAAATTCTTTGTGAATTTCATTATCACTGTTTTCTCTTTTTAGATCTTTGATTAGTTATGATCTTCTGGATTGGTCTCTAAATTTATTACCTGTTTTCCTGTTGTCCATCTCTTGGTATTTTTGTTTTACTTTCCATAAGAATCCCTCAACTTTCTTCCAACCTTTCCATTGAATTTTTTGTTTTTGCTGTCATTATCACTTTCCAAGAGCTCTTTATTATTCTCTAATTGTGCTTTTTAAGATTATTTTATTTAAAAAAAATCTTTCATTCATATAATATCTTCTGTCTCTATGAAGTGGTTTTTTTTTTTTTTGGTAGATGAAAACCTTTTGTCTACTCCTAGCATTCTATTTTCTGTTTTTAATGTAGTCTAGTTATTTATTTATTTTAATGTTGGTCCTTTATGTTAGAGGTTTCCTTAAGTGCCTGATAATTATTTAAGAGTAAGACACTAAAAGAATATATTAAAAACAGAATAAAAGTTCTGTGTATCTTGGTAGACTTGTTAAAGGTAGAGACCATCACAGATTTCATCAGCAGCCCCTCTTCTCAGGACCATACAGTTTTCCCACATAAGAAGCCTCTCATTTCCTGCCTGTTGCCCCAAAGCCTGAGCCTGTTCTCGGGACCTAAAGGTTAGGTCAGCTGGCTCCTACCTAGTGTCCCCTTTCAGGCTCTCAGGTTTCACCTTCTGCCACTGCACCCATTTCCCACTCATCCACAGGCTTTCTGCTTCATGTAGGATGGCGTTTTTGTTGTGTTTTGTGTTTTCCCTGTCTTGAGATGACTTCTGAGAGGAAGAGGTGAAACTTCTTTATGCCAACATTTTAAAACA
Source organism: Neophocaena asiaeorientalis asiaeorientalis (assembly GCF_003031525.2). NCBI lineage: Eukaryota > Metazoa > Chordata > Mammalia > Artiodactyla > Phocoenidae > Neophocaena > Neophocaena asiaeorientalis. The sequence continues at coordinate 12,043,743 of NW_020173037.1, forward strand.
AGAATTCTTTCCTGAACTTTTCAGTTTACAAGTTCCTCTGTATACATTATTAAAAATGGAAGGGATATGCTGATGTTTCTCCAACATGGGGATGTTGAGACCTAATTAATCAATGTTAATGCATTTATGAAGATGAAATCTTTGTGTAAGTATTCATTGGCATGCTGTTTTCCACACATTCTTTGACATGTGTGCTGTTTTAGGATAAAGCTAAAAAGCCTCTTATCTTTTAAACTTTTAGCCACTTAGCAATTCAGTTTTTTAAAAATATGTTTGATTTGCTCAGTCTTTATCAAAAATTAATGCAGTGTGTTTTACAGCATAACATGGCAGGTAGAACACAAGCATAAGTGTTGGACTTGAGTGCCAGCACTGCCATTTGCTACGTGAATTTGAACAAATTACTTAATATTTCATTTTCCCCATCTGTAAAATGGAGTTCATAAGGTTTCCTTATAGAGATTCCATGAGTGAATGCATGTGAAGTCCTTAGCCCGGGGCTTGCCTCCATCAATGGTAGCTCATTCTGTTGAGGTATGTAAAGCATCTAGCACAGTGCCTTTTCCTCCTACTTGCATCCTACTTACTCAGGATGTTCTGCTGAGTCAAAACTATCAGTTGGAAGTTATATAATACAGCTCCTTTCTTTTACTAATTCTTAGGAGATTTAATTTGGAGATAGTTTTGGTAAATTCTGAAAACCACTGCCACTAAAGTAGTATTTATTTGTGCTCAGAGCTTTCTAAAGAGTTGATCCCGTCTGTGCTGAATTAGCAACCTATAAAAACAATGGTGAACTGGTGGAGGGAACTGTAAATTTTGGGAATAATTTATTTGCCAAGCTACTTAGGCTTTGGGTATTACCAAGGAAAATTTATGAATATGTCAAGCCTTGATAGATTCCTCCTTTTTATTGTTACTGTACTATAAATATGCTGGGCTCATCCTGCCTGTGGGGCATGTTTTATCCAGACTGTTACTGGCATCACCAGAATCACGATCCTCCTGGACCTGACTTAATGCCCACTCACGCTAGGGACCTATAGGATCAGTCCAGCCCTGCCCTGACTTGCATTTTCCTCTAACACCACTGATTTTAAGATCAATAAACTCTCTACTCTTGACAAGTAGACGGAGCACACTCATCAATTTTAATTGTGAAAACTGCCTACATACTATTGTCATCAATTTGTCTGGGTTACTTTTATAAGGATGGTAGACTCATCAATTTGAAACCCATCATGTCAGTTGGCCATTAGGGATTTCTGACTTTGCTATTAATTATTTCCAGTGATACTCTCACTAAGTATTCTAGTTGCATAAACGCTCATATGAGAGAATGGTGAAGAAAATATGGAGTAAGGGATGGATCCATTTTGTATTATTCAGAATATTATCTTTTAATATACTTTCTGAAATTAGTTACCTTTGGTTACCATATAACTAAATTGGCAAAATTTGATGTTTCATCTGTTAGAAAAATTATTTTTATTACTGGGCTGTTCCTTGCATTTGGAAGACTTATTCTAAATTTTGAAGGTAAATACTATATAGCTTTATAGATCCATTTTTTTTTTTTTTTTTTTTTTTTTTTT
>NW_020173037.1:12045381-12071511 GCF_003031525.2 Neophocaena asiaeorientalis asiaeorientalis
CTTTTTTTTTTTTTTGCGCTACGCGGGTCTCTCACTGCCATGGCCTACTCCTGTTGTGGAGCACAGGCTCCGGACGCGCAGGCTCAGCAGCCATGGCTCACGGGCCCAGCCGCTCCGTGGCACGTGGGATCCTCCCGGACCGGGGCACGAACCCGCATCCCCTGCATCGGCAGGCGGACTCTCAACCACTGCGCCACCGGGGAAGCCCCAGATCCATTTTTTATTAAACTAAAAATCTGCATGTATGCTTTTTTTATTTAAAAAAAATAAAAGATTTAATATTCTAGGGATATAGTGGACTTAGATTTGCATTGTTTAAAATATTTTTTGTAAACTGTTCATTCCTTTTTTTAACGTATTTTTAAACACATATAAGAGACAATTCATAGCATATGTACATAGTGTAGAGAATAACAACCAAATACTCATGTATCTATCACCCAGTTTAAGAAACAGAATATTAGCAATACATTAGATTCCCCATGTACACTTCCCCAATTCAGTTCACCTCCCTCCACCCCCCAAGTAACCATGACAAAACTTTGTATTTATTATTCCCTTGACTTTTTATAAAACTAGTTTTTGCAACATTTGTATTTTTCCCTAATCGTTGAATTTTTTTCATTATTGAAACTTATACAAATGGAATGATTTCTCCTGATACTTACTTTTAACATAGTAAAAGTAACATTGATGACATCCACCCATGTTGATGTATGCAGATGTAGTGCATTAATTTTCACTTCTGTATAATACCTCATTATATGACTGTTCCACAGTTTAGTTGTCTGTTCTTCTCTTGATGGACTTTTGGGTCATTGCTAGTTTTCTGGCTTCTTATACTGACTTCTTCTAACACTGACTTCTTATACATGGTCCTTATTGCACACGAGCAAAATGGAAGTGCAAGGCAAATTGCTTCATCTCTGAATTTCATGAAAAATCCATTTGCTTTTCTTTGAATTTAAGGAGGATTTGAGATTGAGATAATTTATTTCAAATCAGTGGTTTGATAATTTTGCATCAATTTTAGCATTTTTCTAGGAAAATTGTTTGCTTTTGAAATTATTTATAGATAATTGATTTATTCAGAAAGGTCAGGAAGTGAGGCATTCCAGATTATTTAGATATGTTTATACATAGAAATGGAGATATAGATATATAAATATACGATAAAAATATAGATAGTCAATTTCAGAAGTCAGAGTGTACTATTAATAATAATGGCTAACTTTTATTGAATATGTACAAAACAGGATGACTGTACTGGTGTATGTCAACTGAATATCAGCCACTGCCTGGAAGTAGTTTTTGGTGGGGGGTGTATGTGTAAATGTCTGAAAATGAAAAGTGAAAAAATTGCCTTCAGACTTCTTTTTTTTGCGGTACGCGGGCCTCTCACTGTTGTGGCCTCTCCCGCTGCGGAGCACAGGCTCCGGACGCGCAGTCTCAGCGGCCATGTCTCGCGGGACCAGCCGCTCCGCGGCATGTGGGATCCTCCCAGACCGGGGCACGAACCCGTGTCCCCTGCATCGGCAGGCGGACTCTCAACCACTGCGCCACCAGGGAAGCCCCTGGACTTCTTGATTTTGGACAAAAAAAGGCATTTTCTATTCATTCAGCCTGTTTTGAATCCCAATACATATTCTACTGTTTGGAAGTAAGATGGACTATAAGATGCTGAAGTAATTTTTCACTGTGATATTGGAAATTATACAAATTCAAGAAAAGATGAATCAATAATAGCTATCATAATGGTCAACTTTACAATTAGTGTTTATTGCCAGTGCTTTCCTTTGTATACATCTGGGAATGTTTTACAAATGAAATTTTGTGCATTTCTGACGTAATGCCCTCTCTTCTGAAAAGTCCTTGTTTTACAACTGTCTAAAATTCACCTTCTTTTAGGTTTCTTCCCTTCCTCCCTACCTCCCTACTTAAGACATTTATTTTTGCCCTTGCTTGGGCCAGCCACCTGTTTATCTAAGTGCTAGAGATGCAGTAAGAAACAAGATCCAATCTTGCCCTCATAGAAGTAGGTAGAGTTCAGTGGGAGAGAGGAATATGCACATAGGCAATTCGCAGGCATCTTTCTTTGATAAGGGTTGGTTCACATTTAGTCTTAAAAAGGGGTGAGGGAAAGCCTCCACTATTAAGATATTTTAAAAATCTTGTTCTTTGATTAAAAATAAATACTCAATAAATTTAAGTACTTCTTTACTTATTCATTTTTCTAGGTCATTTTTATACTTATATTTTCAGAGCTTAAAAGAAAAAGAAAAATCATTAATTACGAGTTTCCTAAAATACCATCCTGTTTTCTTGTTTGGATTTCATGAAAGAGGAGAACTGCTTTTCTTATTACTTCAAGTAATTTTTTTTTAATTCCATGAGTCATGACTTCTGGAAACTTCTTATTTAGAAAACATTTAACAATCATTGAGCTTTTTTTGTGTGATTATTTTTATATAATCATAAGTATGGCATGACATTTAGAACTATGTAAACAACATGTAAGATGGTGCCTTGACTCCATGTATACGCAAACAATAAATGTGGATATTTTATTTTTTACTTTATTATTACTATTTTTTAATTGAAGTATAGTTGATTTACAATGTTGTGTTAGCTTCTTGTGTACAGCAAAGTGATTCAGTTATACATACATATATATTCTTTTTCATTATAATTTATTACAAGATATTGAATAGAGTTCCCTGTTCTATTCAATAGGCCCTTGTTGTTTATTTTATATATAATAGTTTATATCTGATAATCCCAAACTCCTAATTTATCCCTGCCCCCCTTCCCTTTTGGTAACCATAAGTTAGTTTTCTATATCTGTGAATCTGTTTCTGTTTTGTAGATAAGTTCATTTGTGTCATATTTTAGATTCCACATATAAGTTATATCATATGGTGTTTGTCTTTCTCTTTCTGATTTACTTCACTTAGTATGATAATCTCTAAATCCATCCATGTTGCTGCAAGTGGCATTATTTCATTATTTTTTATGGCTGAGTAGTATTCCATTGTAAAGGTGGATATTTTAATACTGGCTTGCTTTCCTATAAGATAAAACAGGTATACCATATGAATAATCTCTGGTTATTAAATCTTATTTATTGAGAGGGCAGTCCATGAGGGACTATAAAGTGTCAGTAGATTTGTCCATGAGGAGAGTACTGTGCTATGTATGAAAGCAGTTTGGGGAGGTGGCGGGTGGAAGCTGATGACAATGGGTGGAAGAGTGAACAGTGAAAGAGGAAGAGAAGACAACAAGTGTGGGCTGTGTTAATTTAGTAAAACTTGGTGAGTATGAAGTAGGGTGACCACCTGGGACTGCAGGGTTTCCTGGGATGCAGGACTTTCAATGTTAAAACCAGGACAGTCCCAGGCAAACAGGAGCAATTGGTTACTCTACATGGCTCAGCTCTGCTAGGTTCTGAGGTTGTAAAAAAATAGACATAGGGGACACTCCCCAGTTTGCAGAAGATGGTCAGAAAGTTGTCACGGAGATGGTGTAATGACTCCAGAGAAGGAGTAGGAGTTAACCCAAGTCCAACTCCCCAGGGGGTGGGGAGGAGAGGGGGGAACATTTTAGGCAGAGAAATCGTGCAGCATTTGGTTTTTAGAGAAACACAAGTAGCTTTTTCTAGAAAGGTAAGGGGATGCTACTGCAGCGCCTGGGGAAGAAACCCCAGGTGCTCCCACTACAGCGGTTCAGGGAGTAGGGGTGTTGAAAGAGGTAAAGTCTGGTGTTCTCTCTGTTTTCAGTGAGACTGGGACAGTGCTGAGGGAGGGAGAGAAGAAAGAGAGGTGAGAGGGTTGAGGAGAGTGGGAAATCACAGGTTTTTGAGATGGTTGAATGTGGAAAAGCTCTGAGAATTACAAAGCATTAAAGGAAATAGCTAATGTTTACTCAATGCTTCCTTTGTTCCAAGCACTAAGTATCTTACAAACTTATCACAACAGCCACAAGAGATAGGTACTGTTGGGCTTCCCTGGTGGCGTAGTGGTTGAGAGTCCGCCTGCCGATGCAGGGGACACGGATTTGGAGCAGCTGGGCCCGTGAGCCATGGCCGCTGAGCCTGTGCGTCCGGAGCCTGTGCTCCGCAACGGGAGAGGCCACAACAGTGAGAGGCCTGCGTAAAGCAAAAAAAAAAAAAGAGATAGCTACTGTTATTATCTCCATTTTACAGATGGGGAAACTGAGGCACAAAGAAATTAATACCCGCCCAAGGTTACATAGTTCCTAAGAGGCAGAAGCCAGAATTCTGTAGGTTCTGTGGAGCCCTTCATTCTTTACCTATGTACTTAATACATTTCCACATGTGACTTCACGTGACACTCACAACAACCTCTGTGGTGTTATTATTGCCAGATGAGTCACATGGGTAGTCAAGATACATGGTTAGGCAATGTGTAGGAGAGGACAGCTAAAGACTCTAAATTGCTGAGACTTTTCCGTACCTTATGTACTTTCCTGACTTCAAAATAAAATAAAAGGAAAGAATGTGATCCCACCCCTTGTCCATACTCCAGAAGTATTCTAGACATTCATTTGTATTCTGGTTTTCTGAATTCAAATGCATTTTCCCCTGCAAGTCGTAGATATCACTTCTAGATTCCTAACCAAGTTGCAAGACTGTTATTAATTGTGGCCCTAGACTTACAACCCCCGAACTCCTCCGACTCCTTGGAGACCCTGAAGATTTGGAAAGTGGTAGTGACTCCTTAAAGCTTTGTTTGATTAGCGTGAGAGAAAACTTCAGAAGCCTGGAGATGGGTCTCCCAGAGCTTCAGTAGAATTGGCTGTTAAAAGCTGGGGTTGAATCATTAATCATTAGAGAAATGCAAATCAAAACTACAATGAGATATCATCTCACACCAGTCAGAATGGCCAGCAGACAGGGCCCCCAGTAGCATGGGGCAGAGTTGGTTTGTATCTTTGGGATATTCAGCGATCAGGGGTTTTCTGTGTAAATTGTGACAGGTTTTGACTTAGATAATTTCTGCATTTACAGATGAGGAATGAGAGATAAAGCAAAGTGAAGGAACATTGCATCATATTTTATATTGCTAGTTAATGACTGAGCCAGAGCTAGGGTTAAGTCTGTACCCCATTACCCTAGTGCTCCAGTGGGATTAAAAGCCAGGGAGACTTTACCACCAAGATTACTGATTTGCTGGTACATTATGGATGGCAGCTGCCTCAGTACTCAGAATGCTTCCCAGGCAGCCTTGTAGACCTAGAGCTTTAACTGATGAAATGCTCTATGCTGTGACACACAGCATTCCCTGACTCACTCACTGAGCAACCCTGGGATGTCAGGCACGCACAGCCCCTGCCCCGCAGTGCTTAGAGTTTGGCAGGAGAGACAGTAATAAAACAATTATACTGTGTGTTTAATTACATTTGTGTGATAAATGATATGTAGGATAAGTATTGGATGCTATTTAAGTGTAACAAGGGCCCTAACATAAGTCCAGAGTCAAGGACAGCTTCTCTGAAGAAGTATGATTCAGGCTGTTTCCCAAAGGGTGAGTAGGAGTTAGCCAAGTTTTGTGGACTGAAATGTATCCTGCCCAATTCATATGTTGAAGTCCTAACCCCCAGGACCTCAGAACGTGAGTGTATTTGAAGATAGGCTATTTTTAAAGAGGTAATTTAGGCTAAATGAGATCATTAGGGTGGGCACTAACCCAATATGGCTTGTGTCCTTATAAGAAGAAGAAATTAGGACACAGACACACACACAGCGAGGACTATGTGAAGACACGGGGAGAAGATATCTTTCTACAAGCCATGGAGAGAGGCCTCAGAAGCCACCAACCCTGCAGACACCTTGATCTTGGACTTCTAGCCTCCATAATTGTGAGAAAATAAATCTCTGTTGTTTAAGCCACCCCATCTGTGGTACATTGTAATGGCAGCCCTAGCTGACTAATACACCACGCAAAAAGTAGCTGTGTGAGGGTTCAGGTGGAGTGAATGTAGGGAGACTCGGGGAGGACTGCGGTTGGCTGGTTCAGTATTTAAAAGGACTCACTCCATCTACTTGCAGCATAACGAATAAGGAGACTAGCATGTCACCCACATTTACAAAATCAAACATCTTTTCAAGTCACATATTTCCAAAGGTAAATGAGTTCTTAAACAGTCATGCATCTACTGTTTTAAAATGATAATACTTGGGCTTCGCTGGTGGCGCAGTGGTTAAGAATCCACCTGCCAATGCAGGGGACACGGGTTCGAGCCCTGGTCTGGGAAGATCCCACATGCTGCGGAGCAACTAAGCCCATGTGCCACAACTACTGAGCCCGCGTGCCACAACTACTGAAGCCCGAGTGCCTAGAGCCTGTGCTCCGCAACAAGAGAAGCCACTGCAACAAAGAGAAGCCACCGCCACAAAGAGTAGCCCCTGCTCGCTGCAACTAGAGAAAGCCTGTGCACAGCAACGAAGACCCAAAAATAAAATAAATTAATTTTTAAAAAAAGGTAATACTAATCTGGATATGTAAAATTACATATTTATTGAGGCCTACTCTCCCCTGGCCTTATCATGCATAGACCTGCTTCTAGGTGCATTATATACTGGCAGTGTTCTTTTGACAAAAGAACCTTTCTCAGCCTTCCTCCTGCCGCTGAAAATCCAATATGTAGTTCAAAATAGCCAAAATCTTACATACATGATACCTCTCTGACTACTCAGGCCCCTAGTTTGTCCTCCTTTGCTGATTGTATAAACCAGTGGTTTTCACAGGAAGGTCTCAGAACCACTTACACTCTTAAAAATTATTGAGGAGCCCAAGGAGTTAGTATTTATGTGGGTTATCAATATCTACTATATAAGAAGTTAAAACTGAGAAATTAAAAAAAATTTTTAAAGATAATCCCATTGCATATTAAACACATATTTTTAATGAAAAATAAGTTTTTCCCAAAACTAAAAAAATTATATTAGCATCATTTTATACATTTCATATCTTTTTAGTATCTGACTTGATAGGAGACAGCTGGACCCTTATACCTGCTTCCTCATTCAATCTGTTGCAATATGTTTTGATTGAAGTATGTGTAAAAATCAGGCCTCACAAAAATATGTAGTGAGAAAAACAGGGATATTTTAGTAGCCTTTTCAGAAAAATGTGGAGATTCTTCTTTGATACTATACCAAGAGTTGGCAAGTGGTAGTTTCTTCAAGATTAGCTCTAGTGTGGGCTCTGAATCCATATCAATACACTTGTACTCAGTTACATTAAAATCCAATGGTCATTGTATTCGTTTCCTAGGGCTGCTGTAACAACACAAACTGGGTGGCTTAAAACAACAGAAATTTAATATCTCACAGTTTGCAGGCTAGAAGTCTGAAATCAAGGTATCAACAGGGCTATTCTCCCTCAAGGACTCTAGGGGACATTCGTTCCTTACCTCTGGTGTTCATCTGCCTCCGTCTTCACAGGACCTTCTCCTCTGTGTGTCTCAGTGTCTTCTCTTCTGTCTCTTTTAAGGACAGTTGCCATTGGATTTAGGGCTCACGTGGATGATCCAGATGATCTCATCTCGTGATCCTTTTGGGGGCCACCGTTCCACCCACTACAGTCCTCTTACATTTTGAATAGATCTTTGATGCATGCATGGTTTTGTAACTTCATGCATTAGTCATTTGGAAAATATGGTTTATTGATTGATTTATGAAGATCTTCCAAATGTTGATACATTTCATTTTAACAGTAGTTTAAAAATCATATTTGTTAGTATCACCAACCGAGTGCATCAGAAAAATCTTTCAGAAGAGAGAAGCAGTGAAGCTCATAGTGGCAGAAACAAATTTTCCAAAACTCTTAAGTTTTACTTGAGAGCTTGAATTTTTATCATTGCCAACAAATACATTGAGTTGTTTTCCTTGATGTGATAGGCTTACTTTGTTCATTTCCAAGAAGATGTCTGCCAAGTACCCAAGTTTGGCAAATATTATCGTTTGTCAGTTGTCCTTTTGAGTAGAAACGCTGTTCTATGTAAAAGCAGCTAGTTCAGCTTTTTGAACTCCAACAATCATGCAGGGACTGGCATTCCCTCCAGACCGTCATTAGACTTAGGTGTACAGCAGAGTGCTTTATACATACTTACCATTTTGTCACAGAACTGTACTCAAAGCTTGAGATTTAATAAAATTAATAATTTTTACTGTGCTGTCAAGGACATCCTTAAATGAACTTAGCTTTTTTCTCTTTTTAAACTGCAAATGAGTGACAGTAGAGAATGCAGTGCATGCTAGTACGGCAGTGTGACTGCCTTGATTCATGCAGGGGCATCAGCAGTTCTAGCTGCTATATTGCTTTTGCACCATCAGTGCAAATGTCAACACAGTGAAAAAGGCAAATAATATCTTAGTGTTTTATGAGAATAGCTTGAAAGGATCTTAGCACCTTCCAGGGGTCCCATAGACTATACTTTGAAAACTCCTGGTGTATACCATTCAGTTTAAAACTAAATCATGGACTGGTTAAATTTTTAATGTATGCATATTTCCTTTTTTTTTTTTTTTTTTACCCTGTATGGGTTATTTCCTACGTTATTGATAGGACTTTTTCCTTAGACATGAAATATATGCATGTATCTAAAATTTTTTAAAAAATAGTACAGGAAAGCTTATAATGAAAAAGCAAGTCTCTCACCTCACCATTCCTCTGAAGCAAACACTATTTTAAGGAAAAAACCCTTTTTATTATAGGAAAATTCAAACATATACAAAACTAGTCTGAATAGTATAATTAGCTTCCATAAACATGTTGCCCAGTTTCAACTATTATCTGCTTATGACTGAATCTTATTTCAGCTAATCGCTCCCTCGCCATCATATATGTAATTTTGAGGCAAATCTGAGACATCAAGTCATTTCATCCATAAACATTTCAGTGTTATCTCTAAAATATAAACTCTTTAAAAAACATAACACAATAACATCATCATACCTAAAAGAAAAAAATACAATGATTTCTTAATCAGATGTTTAAATTTCCCCAATTGCCTCATAATTTTTTCAGTTTGTTTAGTCCAATCACGATCTAAATAATATGCATACATTAGAATTGGTAGTTGATGTATCGTTTTAAGTCTTTTTTTAAATTAAAAAAAAATTTTTATTGGGGTATAGTTGTTTTACAATGTTAAGTCTTTTAATCTTTGTTTTTTGCCTTACTTTTTTCTTTCACAATTTGTGTAATGAAGAAACAAGGTCCTTTGTCCTATAGAATTTTCCACTAAATTTTATTGATTGCATCCTTGAAATATCGTTTATCATGTACCTCTGATCCCTGAATTACCTATACAGTGGAAGTTAGAGCTAATAATTTGTGAGATTTGGGTTCAGAATTTTTGGCAAGAATACTTCATGAATGCTGGTGTGTTTTTCCATCAGGAGGTATAAAATGTCTGGCTGGTTCTTCTTTTATGAGGTGAGCCGCTATTGATGATCATTGCCTCGATGCATTAATTCATTAGGGGTTACAAAATGGTGATTTAAATTCTGTTCTTCTTTATTCATTAGCTGAAATTCTGTAAAGAAAAACTTCCCCTCATCAACTCTTTGGTTAACTTGGGGTACAGTTTATATTGGAAAGGCACGATAAAGGCTTGATTTTTTTACCCTTTATTTACCAGTTTTCAAAAAAAATGATTTATTTCCTTAGCATCATTCAAATGTAATCCATGAGGTTTGTTTTGTATTTTTTAGTATCTCTGTAAACTCCTGGATTTAACATTCAGTGTGTTTCAGTTCATCATAGTCATTATTCTTTTTTAGGCTGTATTTTCCCATCTTTGGTTAACTCTTTGAGTTGGCCTCCGAAGCCTTTGATGTGACTCGAGTAATCATGATATCATACCAGTGATTAAGGAAGTTAAGACATTCCAGGCTCATTTTGTACATTTCCTGCCCCAGCTCCACATCAACCAATTCTACAAGGAGCCCTAATTCATTTTAGCGGGAAGTATTTAGAGACCACTCTCCAGGTGCAGGTGGTGCTCACTTACTGGAATGGTCATTGATTTTAGGCCTTTTCTGTGCCAGAGGTGGGTAATATTGATACATATATATGTATATATTATATTAAAGGTAAAATACAAAATATAATGTTACTTCCAACTGAAATTCAGTACTGTAGGTTTCTCTGGTTTTTTAAAAAAACCATCTATACCTCTTTTCTCCCACAACAAAATTCTTAGTTCTTAAAGACAGGAAGATAATTACTCATTTTATTTATCCCACCAATATGATTACTTGAATAGAGTTTAAAGTTTTTGTTTGTTTCTTTCATCCTCAGGGTTTTTCCTACGAGAAATGTGCTTGGTTTTGAAGTCACTTGAAGTAATTCCTCTAATCAGCTTAGTTAGGTCTCTTTGGTTAATTTTGAGAAGGAGCCATTTTTAATCTTCTTTGCTTTTACTTGCAATTATATTTTCCTATATCTCTAAATAATGAACGTATACCTTTCTTGATTTTTGTCAACTTTGAACATTATGTTTGAACTACAATTACATATAATACATGAGACTTGAGCTCACTCAGCACGCCCTCTACCCATCACTGTAGTAAGATCACCGTTTTTAAGTACTCCATTGGTCACTCTATAAATACCCTAACTTATATATTTAATAACATTTGTTTCTTGTTCTATCAACAATAGATGGTGGGATTAAAAGATTTTTAAATTTTGTACACTTAATGTACTATACATAGGGCCCAATGGAGAGCAGTGTGCATCTTAGGGAATCAGTACTTACTAAATTAAATTGAATTTTTATTATACTCTTTGCCAAATAAAATGTTAGTCTTCAGTTAATGCAGATATTAGCTAAATCAATAATTAGTAATTTATAAATCATTATATCAGACCAAGGAATTAGAATCAGGAATAGTCGTCTTTCTCTTCTTCCCTTTTTTCCTCATTGTCTGTAAATGACTTGGGATGTTGCATCACCTTTTTAATGTTTCTCTTACTCTGTTATTAAAAGATATGTTATTGAGATGTAAATTTGGTATGAATAGAGAAAAATTACAAAGGAAGAGAGCTTGCAAGTGTTTTAATTAGGTAAAAGGTAAACTTACAATAAAATCTTAGAAGGTTGGTCTTCCCTGGTGGTGCAGTGGTTGAGAATCTGCCTGCCAATGCAGGGGACACAGGTTCGAGCCCTGGTCTGGGAAGATCCCACATGCCGCGGAGCAGCGGGGCCCGTGAGCCACAGTTACTGAGCCTGCGCGTCTGGAGCCTGTGCTCCGCAACGGGAGAGGCCGCGATAGTGAGAGGCCCGCGCACCGCGATGAAGAGTGGCCTCCGCTTGCCACAAATAGAGAAAGCCCTCGCACAGAAGTGAAGACCCAACACAGCCATAAATAAATAAATTAATTAATTAAAAAAAAAATCTTAAAAAAAAAAAAAATCTTAGAAGGTAAAGTCATATGAATGAAGCTGTTAGTGCTGAACTCTGGGATCCATACTGGAAAAAAACAAAAAAACTTTACCTATTTATGACATAGTCTATTGAATCATGAAAATAAGGTGGAAAATAATGTCCCCCCTTAGCGTACAAAGGAATGCATAAAAATGTCCTTGTAATCTCCGTGTCAATTAATGGAATGTGAATTAGGCAGCATTTTAAACGAAATATGGGTAATAAATCGTCAATTAAAAGTTACTGACCATATCATATAAATCATTTCAGACAAATTTAAACCCAAAGGCCTATTCCAAATTCCAGTGTCAAATAAAATTACTCAGTACCTTATTAATAAGATGATTTTCTGCATACAAGATTAATAGAAAAGACTTTTGAGGCTTGAGAAAAATGATTAAATTGGATGTCAAATTCAAAGATTTTATTTCCTCTCTAAGATGAACAACCTCTAATTGTTGTATATCAAATTTTATTTTCTTTGGTCCACTGCTATATGAGACTTGAATATAATTACATCATAGGTTACTAATTCTCCTTTATAGAGTTAGGTCCGTTCACTATAACATTAATATGTATGTAAACCAACATGCATTTAAGCAAAAAGATATATAAGCACTGTTTTACATAAGAATTATATTGGAATCTGAGATACAGAAATTCACATTTAAAAAATTATATTATCAGAAGACTTTCTTTATGAAATTTTCAGGCTCCTTTATATTTCAGGTCTACAGTCCCATTGTTGTACTTCTACTTTCATTGTGTTCCTTTATTATAGTTAATTCATTATTATATCTTTAATTGTGTGTTACATTGTGTCCCTGCTTCAACTTTGTTTCTTAGTCATTATACTTTCAGTATAGTGAAATCAAGTTTATTTCTAAAAGTTATTAGTCATCTCAAAATTTCAAACACAAAGTCTGGGAAAACAGTGAAAGTTTCACATTAATCTGCTCTGTAATATCAGGAAATGTTTTCTTGGGCACTCATTGACCTTTCAAAGACATTTTATTAGGCACAGTAAAACTTATTGTAGAGAGGTGATAGAGCATAGTGGTTAAGAGCATAGATTCTGGAACCGAAGTACCTGGGTTCTAATCCCAAGCCTACCAATTACTAGCTAAGTGACATTTGGACATGTTTTTTGACTTTGTAGGTGTTTCTTCACCTGTAAAATGGGGTGATAATTTTATATAGCTGATAGGCTTATTGTGAGGATCCGTATATATAAAGTGCTTGGAGAGTGTGGTACATATGTGCTATAGAACTGTTAGCTGTTATTATTATGACTTGTACTGTTAACATTAGCAATTATTGTCAAGGATACAAGTAATTCTAGTTATATTAGTGTTCAGAAATATTTTTATAACCATTTCATCAGGAAATTGTAATATTACCCCATGCGATTTTCAAAGTGTTTTAGACATTCTAGAGTCAAATATATTCACAGATACAAAATATAAAACACACCTCTAGTCCTATAATGAAAGCCAAGAGGATTCATATGCAGAAATTCATTTTCTATTCATCTTTTTCCTTCAATAACTTTTTAGGTGTCTGCTCTGTGTAAGCGTATCCTAAGGAGCCTGGGAATAAGAGGATGAATCACATATGGATCTTGCTGGCAATTACTGGCTAATAGAGGATATATAGATATAAATAAATACTCTGAGTTAGAAAACAAGAGGTGCAGATAAAATGCTCATAAAAACTTACAGGAAAGAGAGTATCCCCACAAAAAGAATGAGAAAATCTTTTTTTTTTTTTTTTTAAGAATGAGAAAATCTTAAAGGAGCTTATAGTTGAATAATGCCTTGAAAGATCAGTTGGGCTTACATATGCAGAGAAATGAAGTCTGTGTTGCATGTAAAGGAAAGGGCTCGTTTTGCTTGGAGCACTGGGTACATGAAGGGGAAGTAAGGTCATATCATGGTCAGAATACAGAGGATCTAGGAGGCTAGGCTGATAAGATCTTATTCAGTCATCACTGTTAAGGTGTTTTTTTAAAAATTAAGGTGAAATTCATATAGCATAAAGTTAACCATTTTAAAGTGCACAATTCAGTGATATTTAGTATATTTATTGATAGTGTTGTGTAACCACTACTTCTGTCTAGTTTTAAACATAATTGTCATCCTCAGTCCTTAAAAAACTACAAATAGAACTACCATATGACCCAGCAATCCCACTCCTGGGCATATACCCAGAGAAAACCATAATTTGAAAAGATACATGCACTCTGATGTTCATTGCAGCACTATTTACAATAGCCAGGACATTGAAGCAAAGTAAATGTCCATCAAGAGAGGAATGGGTAAAGAAGATGTGGTACATATATACAATGGAATATTACTCAGCCATAAAAAGGATGAAAAATGCCATTTGCAGCAACACAGATAGACCTAGAGATTGTCATACTGAGTGAAGTAAGTCAGACAGAGAAAGACAAATATATGATATCACTTATATGTGGAATCTAAAAAGAAGGGTACAAGTAAACTTATTTACAAAACAGAAGTAGAGTCACAGATGTAGGAAACAAACTTATGGTTACCAGGGGATAAGGGGAGGGAGGGATAAATTAGGAGATTGGGATTGACATATACACACTACTATATATAAAATAGATAACTAATAAGAACCTGCTGTATAGCACAGGGAACTCTACTCAATACTCTGTAATGGCCCATACGGGAAAAGAATGTTAAAAAAAAAAGTGGATATATGCATATGTGTAACTGATTCACTTTGCTGTACAGCTGAAACTGACACAACATTGTAAATCAACTATACTCCAATAAAAATTAAAAAAAAAATTATTGTCACCCCCAAATTAAACCCCATATCCATTGAACAGTTATTGCCCATTCTCTCATCCCCTCAGTCCCTAACAACTACCAATCTGCTTTCTGTTTCTTTGAATCTACCTATTCTGAATATTTCATTTAAGTGGATTCATTCAGGATGTAAACTCTCATGTCTAACTTCTTTGACTTAGCCCAGTGTTTTCGAGGTTCGTCCACATTGTAGCACGCATCAGCACTTCATTCCTTTTTATGACTGAATAGTATTCCATCGAGTATTTGTATCACAATTTGTCTGTGTTGATGGGCATTTGGTTGTTTCCATCTTTTGGCTGTTTTGAATAATGCTGCTATTCACATACATATATAAATATTTATTTGGGTACCTGTTTTCAGTTCTTTGGGGTATATATCTAGGTGTGAAATTGCTGGGTCCTATGGTAATTCTTTGTTTAACTTTTTGAACAACTGCCAAATTGTTTTCCACAGCAGCTGCACCATTTTACTTTTCTACCAACAATGTATGAGGGTTCTAATTTCTCCACATCCTCACCAATACTTAGTTTCTACTTGTTTGATTATTGCTATCCTAGTGCGTGTGAAGTGGTATCTCTTTGTGGTTTTGATTTGCATTTCCCTAATGACTAATGATGTTGAACATCTTTTTATGTCCTTTTTGGTCATTTATATATCTTCTTGGGAGAAATGTCTATTCAGGTCCTTTGCCCACTTTTTAATTGTGTTATTTATCTTTTTGTTGTTGAGTTGTACAAGTTCTTTACTCTGGATATTAGACTCTTATCAGATATATGATTTGCAGTTTTATGCTCTCACTCTATAGGTTGTCATTTTAATTTCCTAATAATGACCTTTGATTCACAAAAATTTTTAATTTTGGTGAAGTCCAGTTTATCTATTTTTTCTTTTATTGCTCCTGCTTTTGGTGTCATATCTAAGAATCCATTGCCAGATCCAAGGTTGTGAAAATTCATCCCTGTGTTTCCAAGAGTTTATAGTTTTAACTCTTTTAGTTCACTGATCCATCTTCAGTTAATTTTTGTATATGTTGTGAAGTAGGAGTCCAGTTTCATTCTTTTGCGTGTGAACATCCAGTTGGCCAAGCACCAGTTGAAGAGACTATCCTTTTCCCATTGAGTGATCTTGGCGCCCTTGTTGAAAATTAGTGGGCTACAGATGTATAGGTCTATTTATTAACTCAATTCTATCCCAGTGGTCTATAGATCTATCCTTATGCTAGAACCACACTGTTTTGATTATTATAGCTTTGTGATAAATTTTGAAATCAGGAAGTGTGAGACCTTGTTCTTATTCAATATTGTTTTGGCTATATAGGGCCCTTTGAAAATCTATATGAATTTGAGGATCGGTTTTTCCATTCCTGCAAAACAAGGCTTTTGGAGTTTTGATAGAGATTACATTACAATTATTAAAGATTTTTGAACAGAGAAAATGACATGACTAGAATTCTCCTTAGACAGCATTTTACAACATGAATAGGAAAAGAACAAGAGAGGGCACTAGGAGACCATTAGAAAATTAGCACAACAGGATGGCTTGGACCTAAACTGTGGGAGTGAAGAGGGACAAGTGCCAGAGAGATTGTGGAGTCAGACTTGAAACAAATCTCTTCATTCGCTTAATGATTTGCACCCCATTATTATAAGCTGTAGGCACTAAGGATGCTATAGTGAACAAATGGATATGTTATTTTGCTTTCATAGACCTTGCACTCTAATGGGGCAGGTACAGTGGAACAGTAAACAGTGAAATAAAGAGCAAACTGTGATCAATGCTGTATGAAGAAAATGAACAAGCTACTATGATAGAGATAACAGAGGAAGGCCTTCTTTAGATAGGAGAGGGCTGTCTAAGGGACAGCTGTTTAATTAAGACCTGAATGATGAGGAGTTAGCCTATTCTAGCCTAAGAAAACAAAATTATCGGGAATTCCTTGGCAGTCCGGTGGTTAAGACTCGGTGCTTTCACAGCTGTGGTCCCGGGTTTGATCCTTGGTTGGGGAACTAAGATCCCACAAGCCACGTGGTATGGCCAAAACAAAGAAAAAAAAAATTATCAAAGGCTCTGAGAACCTAAATGGGCAAGGGAGGGAAGATCTAGGGAGAAGTCCCAGAAGAATCAAGGTTTTGAACTTGTGTGACTGGGTAAAAGGAGGTATTATTAATAGAATTAGGTACTAATTAGGAGGTAATATTAATAGAATATGCTTGAAGGGAAAACTATGAATTAATTTATTTTGGCGGGGAGATATTTAGCAGGTAGTTGGAAATTTGGAACTAGAGTTGGGAAAGAGGTCATGCTTCAGGTAAATGTATTGTGGCCAACTGTATGGAGATGAAAATTGAAGACATGAGCTTGGATAAGAAAGGCGGTTACAGTGAAAAGAGCTCAGGAATTAAAGTTGGAGACCTGGATTTAAGTCTTATTTTTGAGTGGTTGTGATAGTTCAGGCAATTTCTCTTTCTAAGGTCACAAAGCTCTATTTCACTGTCTATTCTGTTGTAATTATCTATTTGTGTGTTCTAATGATCACATTGTCTTGATTACTATAGCTTTACTATGTCTTTATAATATCAGGCAGTTTAAGTCGTTCGGTGTTGTTCTTTCTAAATATCGTTTTGACTTAGTTTTACACCATTTTGGGTTATGAAAGCTTTCATAGGAAGACTCTACTTTTGGATAGCAGGGGAAACCTGTATTCCCAGTGTTCGTCATTCCTAGTGCACATCTATACTTCCAGAAACCTGGAATCATTTTCCTTCTGTCTGATGGACTTGTTTTAACATTTCTTGTAGTGTGGGTCTGCTGGTTATGAATTCTTTGGCTTTTTTTTTATTTGTCTGAAAAAAATCTTTGTATTTCCTTCAGGTTTGAAAGATGTTTTTGCTAGGTATAGAATTCTAGGCTTACAATTTTTTTGTTCAGTATTTCAAAGATGTTGCTCCACTATCTTTTCCTTGAACTATTCCTTACAAGAAATCTGCTGTCATTTTTGCCTTTGTTCCTCCATACATAGTCTGCCTTTTTTCCTCTGGCTGCTGTTAAGATTTTTGCTTTATCACTGATAAGTTTTTAATTATTTCATTATGAAATGTCTTGGTATAGTTTTCTTCATGTTCCTAGTGTTTGGGTTAATTGAGCTTGTCAAATCTGTGGGTTTATAATTTTCGTCAAATTTTGAAAAATACCAGTCATATTTCTTCACACGTCTTTTCTGATCTCCTTCCCCAACCCTCCTTCAGGGACTCTAATTACAATTATAGTTGGCTGCTTGAACTTGTCCCATGGCTCATTGATTCTCTTTTCTTTTTTTCTGTATAGTTCATTTTGGAAAGTTTCCGTTGTGTGTCTTCAAGCTCACCAATCCTTTCCTTTTCTATGTCTACTCTTCTGTTAATCCCACCCAATGTATTATTCACCTCAGAGATTGTTTTCATCTGTAGAAGTTGGATTTAGAAATTTTCTACCTTCCTTGTCTCTACTTAATTTTTTAAGTATACTACCATTGTAATAACTGTTTTAATGTCCTTGTCTGCTAGTTCTAACATCTGTGTCAGTTGTTGGTTAGTTTCAGTGATTGGTTTTTCTCCTCATTATGGGTCATATTTTCCCGCCTCTTGCTGTGCCTTGTAATATTTGATTGAATGGCAGATATTGTGAATTTTATCTTGTTGGGTGCTGAATATTTTTGTATTCCTGTAAAGATGTTTGAATTTTAACTTCAGATGCAGTTAAATTGCTTTAAAATAGTTTGATCCTTTCAGATCTTTTATTTTTTTGGTGGCATCCAAGCAGCATTTAG
Organism: Neophocaena asiaeorientalis asiaeorientalis; assembly: GCF_003031525.2. Taxonomy (NCBI): domain Eukaryota; kingdom Metazoa; phylum Chordata; class Mammalia; order Artiodactyla; family Phocoenidae; genus Neophocaena; species Neophocaena asiaeorientalis. The sequence goes on from NW_020173037.1 coordinate 12,063,487, forward strand.
TCTAGGCCTAATTACTCTCCAGTACTAAGGCAAGACCCTTCTGAGTACTCTCCGCATTGAATTGGGAGGTTTTCTAGTCAGCCTGGTGTGAACAGCCACTATTCCTGTCCCTCTGCGAGTGCCCAGTACTGTTCCTTCTCATGCTTTCAATGGTTTGTTCTTTCCTCAGCCTTGGGTAGTTTCCTCACATGCATGCACTGATCAACTCTGTTGAATTCTTGAGGAGGAGGACCCTTTGCAGATCTCTGGGATCCTCTGTTGTTATGTCTCCCATACTTTGTCCTGTGAACTCCAACCATCTTGTTCTCCTTGAACTCACAGCTCCGTCTCCTCAGCTCAGGGAATCTGCTGGGCTTTCTGGGATTCCCCTTTCCTATGTCATGGCCTGTAATGTCTCTGAAGGTAGTAAGCTGGGGTAAACCTTCTTCATTTCCCATCCCTGAGGGATCACTCTCCTTTACTGCCTGACATCTAATATCTTAAAAAGTGTTGTTTTATTTATTTTGTCTGGCTCTTTTTTGTTGTTGTTGGTTTAGGTGGGAGGGCAAATATGGTTCTTGTTACTCCATCTTGGCTGGATTCAGAAGTTCCCTCAAGGCTCTATTCTTAATAGTCACCTCACACTTTGAGGAGAGGAAAAGTTCCAAGAGTCTTTAACCAAAAGCCTCTGGTATAACCACTCTGTAAAATGAAGTGTGACTATTGTTTAGTCTGCCTATTTAATACTTCTTAAATCTCCAGAATATTAGAAAGGTTTGCTGTGACTAGTGATTTATAGATTGTTTGGGCCAGACCTCAGAGCTCTGGGGCTTCCTTTAAACATGCCAGTGACATTTTCAAAACACAAGGAGCCATTGATAGATTGCAAATCAGTTTTCACTCTTACTTGGTAGTCATTCTGCAAACTTGGTTCTGCTTCTACTTGTGTCATTTCGGCAAGGTTGCAGTTAAGGAAATTTTACTTTCTAAAGAGCTTAATAGTATGTAGGGCCCCCTAACACAGGCAATTTACTGTGAATCGAGGGTTTATTTCTGGAACACTAAAAACCTTTCTAGTCCAACTCCAAGAAGTACTGAGTGATTTTTGTTTATCTTATTCTTGAAAGTTTATTTGGAATTAGAAGGGGAAACTCCAACAATTTTATCTGCATGAAAAAGAAAAGACCAGTATTTTAATTACAGCAAGGGAGAGAGGGGACTTAAGGAAAATGGAAAATAACCGTAGTCAGATGAATATATTTTTAAGCACTTACTATGGGTTTATCACCTGTTTGGGCAATGGGCTGACAAAGAATGGGTAGGTTACTTTTTATTTTTATGTACCTCCATGAATCTCAAAGATGTAGTCTTCAAAACAAGTCTTACTTAATAACTTATTTTCCTGTTTTTTGAATCAGTCACATATAACTATCCATCAAAGCTTTGGTTCGCTTGAAGTAATTGGTGTTACTTCAGTAAAATTTCAGACAAAAACAGAGAATCTTGCTGTTGTGGGTAACCTGGATAGCCTAATTGCTGATGAACATATCATTTCTTTTAGGGTTTTTGAGATACTGAAAATAGCTTTTTCTTCCTGGATTGGCTGGAACCTGGGCACATCCAGTGAGTAGCTTATGGTTTAGTTTTGAAGGTAAATATGATAAATAAGAGAGAAAACAAAACAAGGTAGTTCTTGCTAAGTGCCAAGTGGAGCAGTACAGATTCTAAGCATTATAGCAGTTTTATTGCATAGAGAGGTCCCTGAGCTGAGCTATCATAGTCCCAACAGGTAGCTAGGACTGAGGAGAGGTATTCTGAGTGGAGAAGCAGTGGCTGTAAGTTTGCAGCGGCAGCGGCAGGAGTGTTGGCTGTACATTGTGGATACTGTACAGTGAGGAGACAGTCTGTCAGACAAATGTGTACACAGAGAGTGGTTGGAGATTAGGTAGAAAAAGTAGGTAGGGGTCAGATGCAAGATTCTGAGTTCTTTGAATTTGTACTTTGCACAGAGATGACAGTGAAAATGAGAAGGGTCATTGAAGAGACCCTGTAATGGAGAAAACCAAAGACCTAGTGACTAAATGTGAGGATTGAGTGGGAAGAAGAGCCTGAAGTTTTGAGCTAGGAGTAGAGTGTTATTATTATTACAAATAGAAAAGTCAGAGAGGAGAGCTTGAATGAAATGATACCAGAGATCCCTGAGGCTTTTTCTAAAAATTCCCGATTTCTCTGTGTGGCTCCCGACTGGACAGCGCTTTCCCTGTGGTCCTCCTCCTTTAATTGTTGAACCTGGCAGGATGACGTGGAGTGCGGAAGGGCATTTAGAGATCATGAGGGCACCTGGCCTAATCTCTTCATTTTACAGATAAGGAAATCGAGGACTTCCTTATTGTGACTTTCCTTCAGGCCACACAGCTAGGCTGGCCTCTTGGCATTATTTTCTGAAATTCTTCTAGCAAAGGTTACTGTGTATCAATCCTGCTTGCTGGCAAAGTGAGTCTTGTGTTTACCCCACCATAATTCAATTAGTTATTGACTTGATTCCTCAAATCGTTTTTCACCTTCTCAAATCAAATAAATTAATAGTTAAGATAATTCCTTTCCAGTAGTCTGATTTTTTTCTCTATCCATACACGCCGTCGCAAACCTTGCAGTTGTACCCTATGGGCATTAATGACAAACTCAGGTCTGCTCTCTTGAAAAGTTGTATGAGGGGAGCTGTTTGAAGGGAGAGGGAATGATTAACGTTTATTTAAGTCTGGAGTGAGGATTCTTACTGGGAGTCCTTTCCACAATTTTTAAAACAAAGAGGCTGTGTGGTGGAGATCAGTAAAGGAATTACTTCCTTTCTTTGCCCCTCTAAACCCCATTCCCTGTGACTTCTCACGCAGGAACCCAGAATCCGTGTGTGACTCCTGCCCTGCCCGAAGACAATGAGATTAGTCAGTGCCCTAAGTGAACGCCGTTATTTTAAGATGTCTCACCCAGTCCTACACCTTAGCTGGAACCCGGGGAGAGTGGCTTCTCTTCCCCTTCCCAAGCCTTTCTTCCTCTTACCCCAACTGCTGTCTCTCTCCTTTTATCCCTCCCCTCTGCTTGCATCCAGCCCTTCCTCCCTCGGGGGTCACACATCCGCAGGCCGTTCCCAGCGGCACCCTTGCCTACAGCTCCTCTCGGAAGCACAGACCCCGGAGCGAGCTGGGGGCGGAGCTGAGTGAGCAAAAGCCCTGCCTCCACGCTTTGGGCGGGGCCAGCGGCCCAGACGGCGCCGTTGATTGGTGGGGGCGGGCCCTGCCGCGGGGGTCGGGGCCCGGAGGTTTGGCCCGGGCAGGGAGCGCAGCGCGCGCCGCTGGGGGCGGGAGGCGCGGCGTGGAACCCGGTGGAGTGTGGCGCAGCTGTGGCGGCACTTCCCGCTCGCCACACGCCGGGCGTGGGTCCCCGAAGGTGAGTATGGGCAGGGGGCCCTGCGCCACGTGGGTCAGGTGGAGGCACCCCGCGGGTGCGCGCCTGAGGCAGGTGTGGTTTGGCCGGACGGGCCCCGGTGCCACTTCCGCGCGGAGTAGGAGCGCAGGGCGCTGGCTGGCGGCCGCGTGGCGTGAGTACCCCGAGTGAGGGAGACCGGGTCGGGCTCTAGTTTTGCAGCACTTGTTCACCTCATTAGTTCCGGGAAGCACCCCCTCTCCACGCACCACACAAATCTCGAGAGACCTCAGGTACTCCAGAGACTTTGTATTCTTTAAAATACATTTCTGGTTTGTGGTTCAGGACTGGAGGAGAAACTCGGTAGTGAACTTACGATGCGGCTTTATTTTGACTTCGTGTTATTATTCAGATTGCAGGAAGAGTGCGACTGGTAATGGGACTGTTATTTAAACAAGGACACCGGGGTTTACACAGGCAGTGGATTGTAGAGATTAAGCGAGCAGGCTTTGAATCTACTTATTAATTGTGAAAACTTGGGCAATTTGCTTAACTTCTCTATGACTTTGCTTCTGCATATGAAAAATGAGAATAAGAAGAGATGCAGCCTTATAGGATTTTTATGAGGATTAAATGAGTTACTACTTAGTGTTTGCCTCATAGTCCACAATAACTATGGCTGTTTTCTTTATTATGCAGTCAGATGGGCATTAATCTTCAAAGCTGCAGAAAGAAAAACCTTCTGCAGAGCTGTTGCTTGGGGATTCCTTTGGAACAGTATTCAAAGACTGAGTCCCACTGGAAAAGGTCTCATTACTCTTCTGTTGTACTAGAGACGTGATCCACCTACCTTGCTCCAAATCAAAGCCACTCTCAAATGATACAGAAACCTCAGTCTTGAAGGTTGTTCTGAAAGAGGCATGAAGAAAGGCAGCACTTTTCCAGTGAGTGTAGCCTCATTTTAAGCACCAAGCTCTGGTGCTTAAAAAGAAGTTCATATCACTTTATACAGAACTTATAAGTTGTACTATTTTGGGTGGGTGCTTATTTGTAATATTATTGCAAAATGAGGTAAACCAGAGTACCCAAATACATAAACTAAATAAACATCATAAGAATCGTAACCTGTCACATGGAAACTCAGAATTGAAAGGAATCTGAAAAATCAGATGGGCTGCCCTTTATAAATAAGGATGAGGCCCAAAAACCCAAAACCAATAAATGACAGGGCTTAGACCAGAATTCAGCTCTGCTGAGCAACAAATTATAAAAGCAAAGGATGATATTACTTCTTGTGTTGATAATAGTACTATTTTTATTTTTGACAGTTTTATGGTGCTGTGAATAATTTTTCTCTCAGCAACATCCTGCTTGGTAGCTTAACTGCATGATTCATAATCATTCTTCAGCACCTTTGATTTAAATCACAAGTCTGAAAGTTGCTACATCAATGATTGCTTTGAGAACAAGAGGATTGTCTTCTTAAGCTTTGTACAAACATGTTCTAGCAGTGCTTTGGTTTTGTTGTTTTATGCACTCCTTTTCTCTCATGTAGGGAATGTGAACAGCCAGTATAAACAAATTGACCTTCTAGGCAGTTTGTTATCATTGTGTTATTAGTGAAGTTTTCTTGATTGGGTAAGATAGGCATGGAATGCTAGCCCAAGGAAATAGGACTGGGTCCCCTCCTGTAAGAGATACGTTGCAGTTGCTGCTAACTTCAAAAGCATCATGGAGTGAAATCATTTGGAGATTTTGGTCTGTTAGTTGCTGACTCTTCCCTGGCCCCTTGTAGAGGCCACTCCCTCACCTGTAGGTGTTTGTTCAGATGTTACTATCTCAGTCAGACCCTCCTATTTAAAATGCCATACAACCCTACTCTTCCTATAATATGTATTTGTCTATTTATCTGTCTGTTATCTCTTGTCTGCCACTAGATGGTAAGTTCCACGGGGGCAGGGTGCTTGCCTCTTGTGTTCACTGCTGTACCCTAAGCGCCTGGAAACAATGCCTGGCACCAGAGCGTGTCACATGCAGACATTTCCAACTAGGGCTCGTAAGTACTTAAGCCAATTCACAATTCATTTTGCCCTGCTCCACCCTCTCCCCATTTCTGGTTATTTCTCCTGTTACCCAGGAATAAAACCTTGAGGCAATGTTAAGTCCTCCTTCTAGTTGGCACTCCATGTGCAAATAGCTACTGACTTCTCCAGTTTTTTGCAAACCTGCCATTCCAGTAGTTACCAAGTTCCCATTTCTTCAGGCGCTCCTCCATTTCATTTCCTCCTCTACACCTACAGCTCTACCAGCTCCCTTTTCGTTTGCCTTCACATTCTTATCTGCAGAATGAAATCCAGAGTGAGAAATCTGGCATTCAGAGTTCTCTGCAACATGATCTCAAATCCACTTTTCCAGTCTCTATCTCCTGTATATAAGAAAAGTGATTTCCAACTTATGCTTGTAAATGTGAAAGTAAAATAAGGCTTTAATGGTAATACCCTGTAAAATCCCAAGGTGGCTTCATGACAGTTTCTCTCTCTCTTTTTATTAATGAGTCCGTCTTTTCCCCCAAGTAGGCAGGAATTCAGACAAATTAGACTAATGACTGTTAACCTGTTTGTACCGAGAACTTATGCTGCTCTTTCTGTTTTTGAGTGTCCAGGCTTCAAAACCTCCCTTACATGTTACCACTACCCCAAATACCTAGATAGGTTCAGTTGGATGTGGTATTGCTTTCCTCTGAATTCTAGTGACTTTTTCATGCCTTTTTAAGAATTTATCACACTCTACCTTGAATTGTAATTCTTTGGGCATTTGTCTTTTCTTTTTTGCTACATATAAGCTCCTGGAGGACAGAAAGCATGCACACACAAATTCCAGTTACTTTTTTGAGGAAAAATAAGATATACACCCACTTATTTGTTTTTTAAATAAAAGTGAACTTAAAGTTCTCCTTAATGGGTCTTTAAGTCATTAAATATTGAGCCTCAACCATCATTTCTACAATATGGACACTTCAGGAAGAAGGCAGGTGAAATTCAGTCCTGAAAAGATTCCAATGAAGTTACTGAGGTCTGAATTTTAGAAGGGAGTAAGTACAGGGAGAGCAACAAACCCAACATCCACGAAGGTGGACAGGCACAAGTTTAAAAAATATACACAGGGCTTCCCTGGTGGCACAGTGGTTAAGAATCCGCCTGCCGATGCAGGGGACACGGGTTCAAGCCCTGGTCTGGGAAGATCCCACATGCCGCGGAGCAACTAAGCCTGTGGGCCACAACTACTGAGCCTGTGCTCTAGCGCCTGAAAACCACAACTGCTGAAGCCCGCGCACCGCAACAAAGAGCAGCGCCAGCTCGCCGCAAATGGAGAAAGCCCGGGCGCAGCAACAAAGACCCAACGCAGCCAAAAAATTAATTAATTAATTAATTTAAAAAAATACATAAACTCACTCAGAAAACCATTAGGACAAGACAGACTTCATGGAGCCATCTGCAGCTTTGGATTTTCTTGTGAGGAATTATTCCTAAGCTTTATTTTGTTTTTGCATCTCTAGGCACGAATAATACTGTCCTTTGTTTTCTGAGCTGGTAAGACTGAATATTCTCTTCCTTTTTCTGATCTGTGGAGAATAGTTTACCTTCTTTCCCTTCGTTGTTTAATAAAATGTTCGTATTTCTTTCGTCATTTATTTTCTGGATATATGGAGAAGATATATGCCAGAAGCTTTTAACTCTTCAGAGAAAGGTGATAGATATAAGATGCTTGAATTTGTCTCTTGTTGAAGCTTTCAGTTTTATTAAGTCTTCTATCAGCATTTGATTTACTATGTTTTGCTTCATTTCATTATAAACATACGCTTGCACATATTCCAGCTGAGTGAATGCTTTTATTTTACTTGTGATTTTTTTCTTATAGATTAAAACTTGTTTCAGGAACTTGTGTAGACACTTCTGCAATTTAATTCTCTTTTCTTTTCTCTTGCCTCCCAAACCACCTCAACTGGGGTTTTCCCATTCTAGGGCACCCATTAGCCTAATTTATTTTCTTACAAGTATCATCTAAATTTATTTTACCATTCCTGGAATGAATCTGCAGTTTCTGTTGACAGGAAAGAGTTGATAGGGAAAAAATATATGTATCTAAATCCTAATTTTTGTGGGTTTTTAAAAATAATTTTTATTGGAGTATAGTTAATGTACAATGTTGTGTTAGTTTCAGGTGTACAGCAAAGTGAATCAGTTATACATATACATATATCCACTCTTATAGATTATTTTCCCATATAGGTCATTACAGAGTAATGAGTAGAGTTCCCTGTAGGTACTTATTAGTTATCTATTTTATATATAGTACTGTGTATATATCAATCTCATTCTCTCAGTTTATCCCCCCCCTCTTTCCCTGCTGGTGGCCATAGGCTTGTTTTCTACATCTGTGACTCTATTTCTGTTTTATATATAAGTTCATTTGTACGATTTTTAGATTCCACATGTAAGCAATGTCATATATTTGTCTGTGTCTGACTTCACTCAGTATAACAATCTGTAGGTCCATCCATGTTGCTACAAATGGCATTATTTCATTCTTTTTTTTTTTTTTTTTTTTTTTTTTTTTTTTTTGGGT
>NW_020173037.1:12072078-12139858 GCF_003031525.2 Neophocaena asiaeorientalis asiaeorientalis
GCGGCCATGGCTCACGGGCCCAGCCGCTCAGCGGCATGTGGGATCTTCCCAGACCGGGGCACGAACCCACGTCCTCTGCATGGGCAGGCGGACTCTCAACCACTGCGCCACCAGGGAAGCCCTGCATTTAGTTTTTTAAGGAACCTCCATACTGTTCTCCATAATGGTTGTACCAATTTACATTCCCACCAACGGTGTAGGAGGGTTCCCTTTTCTCCACACCCTCACCAGCATTTATTGTTTGTAGATTTTTTGATGATGGCCATTCTGACCGGTGTAATGTGATACCTCATTGTAGCTTTGATTTGCATTTCTCTAATAATTAGTGATGTTGAACATCCTTTCATGTGCTTTTTGGCCATTTGTATGTCTTCTTTGGAGAGATGTCTATTTATTTTTTATTTATTTATTTATTTTTAAACATCTTTATTGGGGTATAATTGCTTTACAATGGTGTGTTAGTTTCTGCTTTATAACAAAGTGAATCAGCTATACATATACATATGTTCCCATATGTCTTCCCTCTTGCGTCTCCCTCCCTCCCACTCTCCCCATCCCACCCCTCCAGGCTGTCACAAAGCACCGAGCTAATATCCCTGTGCCTTTCGGCTGCTTCCCCCTAGCTATCTACCTTACTACGTTTGTTAGTGTGTATATGTCCATGACTCTGGAGAGATGTCTATTTAGATCTTCTGCCCATATTTGATTGGGTTAAGTCCTAATTTTTGAAATGTTAAAACTTTAAGGTAAAATTCTGCATATTATCTTTACTGACAACAGCTAATGTAGGTCAGGATTTAAAGCTAACATACTACAGCTTATATTTAAAGTGTATGATAATTTGAATTTGTAATTGGTTGTAAATTTTGTCCTTTGGGAAATTTCTTTTAATGTGCTAACCAGTGAAGTTTTACTGTCAGAAGCAGAATCTTGAAAACAAATATTTGCTTTGAAGTAAAGTATCCATATCACCCTGTTATACACCTGTGTTTACCCTGAGTTTTCCTTGTTTATAAAACACCTTAGTTAAGGGTGTTATCAGATAGGATCATTCATGTAAATAATGAAAGTTGGGGCATAGACTAATTACATATCTGTAGTACATGGTAAGCACTGTGTAAGTATCTGTTAAATAAATCAATCTGTATTTTTAGGGAGAATTTTATTAAGATATTTTAGCATATTAGTATGTATAGTAATGAATTGATCTAGTAAAGGGGGAGAAATTGGTGATTCTGGAAAGAGCTTAAGCAAAGGCGTGAAATTATCAGATTTACAGTGATTTAAAAAAATCACTCTGTCTGCTGTGGGAAGAATGGATTGGAAGGGGGTTAGAACAGAGCAGAGATCCCAGGTTGGAGGTGCTCCCAAGAGACTGTGAGATGTGATGGTGATTGTTTTTTTTGTGGGGTTTTTTTTTAGTTAGGTTTTTGTTTTTTGGATTTTTTGATACCTCCTCAATCTGAATTCTCCCAACCTCCCCAGTTAGAAGAGCTTTACCCTAGGCTTCCTGTGGCCTGCAGTATTTTGCCACTGGTGGTTCCATGTGAATCCCCCCTTCACTTTTCTTTTGCTCGTGTAGTCAACCATCCCCCCATCTCTCTGCCAGTGATCACAGTCCCCCAGGGAGTCATCCTTGGAAGTGTTCTATGTGGTAGTGTGCCTCTCAGTGGGAAAGCTTGGGAAGCTGGAAGTAGGGCAGGCGTTCTGGTGATGGGGAACCCAAGATGGTGGCCTTGAGAGGCCAAGGAGAATAGAGCAGATCATTGCTGCTGCAATTACACCCTTGCCCTGTTTTTCTGGAACCAGTGGAGGGGCATGTTAGTTGCGGTAAGTTTCAGGCCTTCCTGTTTCTCCTGGCAGTTTTGATTTCAGTATTGGAGAACAACGGACTGTCAGCAGTTACTTCCACCTCCTCACTCAGTCCCTTCCTCAGATGTCTTTAATAAAATGCAGCCAGTTTCAGAAAACCAAGACTCACATAACTTTTGTCCAGATTCTGGAACAGCCCTATCAAATTGTTGGATGCAGATTATTCTGTATTGTGCCTCCCCATTGGATATTTTGCATAGATTTTATTTCTGATTCTTAAATCACTTTTCTTTATCGAGAATTAGGATAAATAAAAGATGTCTCAAGTAAGAGATACAATAAACCTACGAAAAACTAGGACTGCTTTGTGATTACAGAATGAGAGAGAAATCAAAGAGGGGGTGGGGTGGGAATTAGAGAAAGGATATAGGAGTAAGGAAGGAAAACAGGAAAAGTTGTAACGGATTCATCATGTGATATGTGTGGGAAGGTTACTATGTATCTTCCATTGGCAGATCCTGTTAGAATTTTCACCTCTTCTGCAATGAACTTAATTTACAGATGTGACAAAGATGTGCTTTGTTTCTCTTGAAACATTTCAGATATATTTGGAGCTGGTATTCTGTGAGGGGGAAATAAACAGATACAGATTATATACTGTTACAGTAAACTTTCAATAAAGTAACCAGTTAGCTTGGGGTAAGAGTGTCCTGGGAAGATGCTTTTAATATAGTTTAAAATGAAACCTGTCTGCTTGACCTGTACCCTCCTAGGGAATAATTCCTGCCCTCATCCCACCCCCAATTCTTTTTCTTATTCTCTGGGTCAGTCCCCATCTCCCATTTCTCATACCAGTCCCCATGCCATGCCCAAAGCCTGTGCACAGATTTTCTTTTGTCTCTTCCTCGATTGTCTCTGTCGGCTCCCTCCTTTGGATCCTTGTTTCCAAACACACAGCATCCAGTGCTGTCCCCCTGGATGAAGAAAATCTGTAGCTCTTCTAGGCCTGTGCCTTCCTTTTGGAACAGGATTGTTCTTAATTTCCCTTTGTGCTTTGGTATGAATCACTGACCCTTCTCTGCCATATTAGTTGAGTGGATACTGATAATTATAAATGTATCTACCTTGTAATTTGGGTAGGGTCCACTAGTCAGTACCAAACAGTCTTCATGATTGTGAAGGAAATGGAGTTAAGAATGTCTCTGCTTATATTTTAGAGGGAAAAGCCGAAGAATCTTTTGACTTTCTTATGAACATTTTTTTTTTTTTTTTGGCTGTCTGAAACAAAGATGGACAAGATCCAGGACAATAATTGCATACAATGGACAAGAAGATGGGCATGGTAATGAAGGGGAAAATTCTTTAAAAAAAAAAAAAGAAATCCTTAACTAATATCCATCTATTTTAATTAATATTTATCAAAAAAATTTAATATAACATGAATTTGGACAGTTTTCTATCATGAAATTTCATCTTTTTTTCATATTTCTACTTTTTACAGGCCCCAAATTAAAAATATAAATCTATTAATGCTTTAAAAAATCCTGTGGTAGCATCCCTTTTTGTATTGTCTTTATTTCATAATTTAGCCCTTGATCGTCCTTGTGATGGGACGCCCCCCCCAGCCTGCTCTGTACTAAGCTGTTGGTTAGATGTTGATGGGTGATGTCTTCCGCAGCACTTCTGACACTCTGTGCTGCACTGACCCCTCCTAGTGGCTGAGTTGAAAGCTGCTTTTCCTATGCGTGTCTCTCTCTATAACCCAGGTGCTAATGGACACTTGGTGTCAGCTCTTGTTTTTCCAGAGGTGATTTAGAAGAAGGGCGTGTGTGCAGCAGTACCATAGGAAATTGAGAGGCAGCATGTTCACACTGGGCTCTTGGGTCAGAGCCGTGTTCACTTCACAGTGCTGCCACCCAAAGCGGTGTGAGGATGTGGAGCTGATAGCCTAGGTTTCTTCATCTGTAAAATGGGAATAATGACACTTCTGTGAGGAGTAAGTGATGTGTTACATGTGAACACATAAAACGGGGGTGCCTGGTGTTAGTACTCAGTAAATGTTAGTTTCTCAGCCTCAGCAGTACTGACGTTCTGAGCCAGGTCATTTTCTGTTGTAGGGATTGTCCTGTGCATTGTAGGATGCTTAGCATGATCCTTGACATGTAGCCACTAGCAGCCGCCCAAGCTGTGACAACCAAAAATGTCTCTGGACATTGCCAAATGTTCCCCTGTTGAGAACCACTATAAATACAATATTTACTAGCTGTTACATTATCTTTGCCAAGCACTCTCACTCCTAAGATCCAGCTGGCTTCTGAAAGTTCTATCCTCATCTGACCCACTTCTTTTTGTTATGTTGGGCTTGTCTGAGTTATTTCATTAGCTGGATGTTAAGGTTAGCTCTTCCTTTCTGGGTTAGTATCTGAACTACGTCTCCTTAGAGCCATGTGATCTACCCCTAGGCAAGCCAGCTGCTCCTGGGAACCAATGTACAAGATTATCTTGTGACTCTCCAGCAGAGTGAAGGCAGATTCTTTTCTGGTTCCTCTTTGAAAAGCCCTGCATACCTATTAACCTGCCCCAAAGTCCCAACTTTTATTCCCACGTGAACACAGCTTTTTATTCTATTCTTTCTTAGTGTGGGATTCTTACATCAGTCCTCTTCTCATTCTGTTTTATTGGGCTGCCTGGCCACTGGATGATTTTGCAGAATTTTAATTGCTTCAGTTTTACAGAATAAATATACCTTAAATTTACAGCAATAGGGTTGCTTTTTCAAAATTTTACTTCTGACCACTTAAAAATAACATCTATGAACCTTCTTCATTGCCTTCCAGAGGACTCTTTAGAGTATATATATGTTGGAGAGGCAGTGTGGTATAATGGGTAAAGGTTCTAAAGTCAGACCACTGCTGGTTCAAATCCTGACTCCACTAACTGGGGTGGGTTACTTCATCTTTTTTTTTTTTGAGGTACGCGGGCCGCTCACTGTTGTGGCCTCTCCCGTTGCGGAGCACAGGCTCTGGACGCGCAGGCTCAGCGGCCCTGGCTCACGGGCCCAGCCGCTCCGCGGCATGTGGGATCTTCCCGGACCAGGGCACGAACCCGTGTCCCCTGCATCGGCAGGCGGACTCTCAACCACTGTGCCACCAGGGAAGCCCTGCTTCATCTTTTTATGCTTCATTTTCTGGTGGGTTTCCTCTCAGTGGGGCTGTTGTGAGGAGCAATCAGATTGATACAGTAAAGCACAGTCTGGTTTATAACCTTGCTTAGCCACTGAATGTTAAATATTGTTAGGTTACCCGTTTGATTTAGTTTTAAGGAAAGGAACATCTTTCTTAAGGAGAGACAATGTGGTACAGCAAACTAATACATACAGATTTTGGAGTTGAACAGATTTGATTTGAACCCTAGCTCTATCGCCTATTTGCTGAATACTAGCTAGGGCAAGTGATTTAATCTTTCTACGTTTTTCTTCACAGCAATATATTCATTTCTAACCTATGACTTTAGCTCCTTTTTCCAGAGAAAATTGAGGCAAACAAGTGTGATATCTTTCAAACTTCTGCTCCCATGCCTGCTTGGCTTTATTTTTAGCAAGACTGAGGATACATGACAGTCCGCGTCTGTGTCCCTTTTCTGTGCTCTCAGAGTATACCATGCATGCATCTAAAATCATACTTAGCCAACTATTGAAAGTTCTGTATTGCTTATCATTCAACCCCATTAGGTAAGTTCCTTGCAAGCAGAATTTTATCTTTGTCTTTCTGTTGCTTAATGCATAGTGAAAGCTTTAATAAGTGTTTGTTGAATGAAGGAATAAAAACAAATTTGAAACAAGTTGTTAATGTACTTGATTCAGTTTATTGACTGCCTGTGCAGTGCTGGGTTTTTTACACTCATCTCGAATCCTTAAAACAACCATATGAAGTGTTGCTAGCTTCACTTCCTAGATTAGGAAACTAAGGCTCAGATAATTTAAACGTGTCCAAGGACCCGGGGTAGAGAACTGTACATTTGTACAATTTGTCGTCATAGGAGGAAGGAGAAAGGATCTCCTGACAGAAGCTTTGGTCTTACAGAGAGGAACGCAGCAAGTGCCAAGCAGCAGCCTGCCCAGGAGGGAGCAGGGTGAGGAATTCAGTTTCCTGATCCTTTTCTTTCCACCCCGTGTCCTGCCAGTGCCTCTCTGGATGAAATCAGCCAGCAGCTAGAGGACAAGGGAGCCTGTGGGGTGCAGGCTTTAGAGGTTGGTGCCCTGGGGTGTGGAGCAGGGTGGAGATGGATCTGAAAAGGAAAATAGAGAATATCCAGCGCAGTCTTCTTCTTTCTGTCCATTAGCATTCACTCACCCTTTGGGCGTAAAGCTCCCGTTCCTAACTCGGGAAACGCAACGCCCTCTAGTCACTGCAGCCAGTTCATTCGTGCTCCCCCATGGAGGCACTGCTAGTGTTCTTTGTGTAACGTAACAGAAAAAAACTAAAACAAAGCTGCTGTAGTCTCTGCGTCTGTAGCTAATCTTTTGACTCAAGTTGGTAATCATTCCTTTTTTCTTCTAGTACTTATTTTACGTTCCCCTTACCCTCTGCCAGGTCAGTAGCTGCTTACCAGATGTCAGGGGTTATGCTTATTTTCTCCAGCAAAAATATCCCATCTGGAATTGCAGGCGTGATTGGCATCACCATCTGGTTAAATTTGTAGTGATCCATAGTCATGCTCTAAGGTCTTTTGCCTTTGGTCTAGGTAAACAGGCATGCCAAACGGGGATGTAATAGGAACCAACACCCCTGCATCCTTCAAATTTTTGATAGTGGTACTGGTTTGTGAGCTTCTCCAGGGATGGGGTATAGTTATTGGTTTGCTTTCTTTGTGGGGAAACGGGGGAGAGTTCCAAGGGCTTCTTCATGGCCCTGTCTTCCCTAATGGCTTTTATGACAGAACAGGGAATCAATGCAGGGATTTGGCCAGTTACTAAGTATATCTATTTCCACTAAAATTCTAGGACTAGGGAAATAACCACAGGATGGGCCTGTGCTCCCCTTGGACCTACCATGAGATACCAGGGTTGACTTTATCTCTCACCTCCTCTCTGGAGTGAGATGGGTGCTCTGACTGGTGGACCACGTTTTAGGTCTCCTGGGATTAGTTCAGAGCTAGTGTGCGGTAACCCTTGGAAAGACTACGCATTTCTCTTTCCCCAGTGGACAGTCACCCTTGTGAATGGCTGCTGGTACCTCTTGGGTAAGGTCTGGAGAAAGCTTGGTGGGATACATCTGTGGCTGTGTGTGGGGCCACAGCAATCTTAACACTCAGTCCTCCTTGGTCTAACATCCTGTGAATGTTAGGCTCCTCTCAGTAGGCTTTGAACTTCTTTCGGGGCTCTTTTGGCACCTAATTCCCATTAGGAGGCCATGAGGGGTTAGTGGGAGTAGGTGGTGAAGAGAAGTGGCATCCCCTTGTGAAACAACTTGAAAGGGTTTTATGGGAGGTGGGTTAGGAGGCTGGGTCTTCTCAGAGGGCTGTAAATTGCTGCTTTCAGCAGACATGTTCAGCTGAATGTGGAGTTCAACATTCTTAGCCTCATTTGTATCTGCCCCAGTGCCTGCATCCATGATTTAGGATCATTTGACTTTGCAGGGTTGCATGTTTAATTGGTTCTGCAGCCCTTATCATCAAACTGTGGCTTGATCCTTAGCCCTGTCAGATTAGCAGCTATTAGAAAAAAAGGACTCCTTTATAACAGCCATAGATTTTCCACTCACCTGTTTGGGAATTCATAACTTTCAATTTGTCGTTTGCTTGGTGCACATTCTCAAAGACCATCAGAAGCAGCCGCAGCCCATGTCACAATCTTTGAAATCAACATTTTCATCATCTACTTGGACTTACAGCACCTTGCTCACCACCTATACTTCATCCTGGGACAGGGAATTTGAGTGATCTTGGTATCACTATGTGCCAGATTATCAGTTTCCCCTCCCCTCCCTCTATAGGAAGGTTATCAGGATGCATCAAACATGCATCCCATTTTTGAGGGTCTGTTTCCTGGGGTCATTCTTGGCAGCAGTTACTGCATCAGTCGTGACACACTTGAGTAATTGAAGGGACTCGAACAAAAGGACTATTTACTAAGCTGTTGTGGGCAGAGGTGACAGAAGCAGCAGCAGCAGGGCGTGGTGAAGCACCCCTTCTAACACTGTTTGGAAGCCGTACTACTCCCAGGCCTTTAACTGTAGCTGTGGGAGAGGGGTCACCTGGTGGGGACTGTGGCCTTGGGTGGAGAAACCGCTGCCTGTTAGAAAGGGAGGAGGAGAACTAAATACCTCCTACCCTTCCAACTCCTGCTAATGCCTTGCATTGGATGAACCCAACCAGAAGCCAGAGGGCAAGGGCGGGAGGCAGGCTGCCTCAGTGTGAGGTCCACAGAGGCCCGCCTTCTGGGCCGTGTGGGGGGGAGAAGCGTGGTGTTGGATCTGGAAGGGCAAATGGGGACCATTTAGCACTCTTGCCAGACTGGTATTTCTGGCCCAGATTTGAGTGTGCCCCTTGAGTGCTGGGCTCTACACTTAACCGCCTGCTGTCCACGTAGGCTGAGATGTCCCCTGGGCACCTTGTGTGGACAACTTATCCTTCCCCCCCAGGTCTTTCTCCCTCGTCTGTTCCTGATGCCACTTAATGTCATATCTTAATGTCCATTCCATAGGGAAGGCCTGAGGCGTGATGTTCTCCTTTAGTTCTGCTCCTCCGGACCACGCACGGTAAGGCACAGTAGGCTTTCAAGCGCGTACGTAAATGTAGTACCAGCAGGCCCTACCACCCCCTGGATCCACATTCTCAAGGGACAGGTGCGGCTAGTGTAGCACCATAACCTTCACCCTCTCATCATGTCTGCTGCAGATGGAGCAGAATGCGCTGGTGTGGGTCCTGGGGCTCCTGGACAGGGCTCACCTGCCTTTGAAGAGCTGTGGTTCCACTTGCTCTGATTGCTTAGCAGAAGAGCACTGTGCCTGGAGGACAAGGCTCTTGTCAAGATGGTGCCCTGGTCTAGTGGAGGAGGGGGGGGAAGCTGCTCTTGTGGGGTTTTAGGGTACTCTAACTTGTAACAAATGCTGCACCCTAAGCTTAGGAGGGGACCATGTTTTCTAACAACTAATTTAACTGCATATAAATCCTTCCTGACTGCATTTCCAGCAGCAAATCCAACAAAGTAGGCTTTGAATCATCTCAAAGGAACCACCTTTGTAATCAGTTACATTTCATTATACCTGATTATTTGATGTCTGCTGATAGATATTTGAAATCGTTACTTGAATATAATTTATTTGCAAATGTTAGATCAGTCACAGTGACTTCCTGAAATTAATCACCGAGGGAACCTGGCAGACTCACCCTTTAAAAGGTATTATTTGGTGTCAGTGGAGACTGTGGGCTACTGTGTGTAGCAAAGGTGACATCAGTGTGACATCTTGAGCCCTTTGTCCGTGGGTGGGATGATAATATTAGCATAATTGTATTTGTTTTGTATGAAGATCTACTGTAATATCTCTGACCAGGGGTCCAGTGCATAAGAATTATCCATAGTTGTTAAAATGCAGCCTAGCACAGTGGGTAAGAGTCAGGACCCTGGAGCCAGACAGCTTGGCTTCAAATCATTTAACCTGTCTGTGTGACAGTTGCCTCATTTGGTAAATGGGGGGTAAATAATTAGCTTACCATACAGGTTCCTAATCTGAAGCAAACTTCACCTGTTCATCTTGATGCTAGAAGCTTGAAAACCATCCTTTGAAAAACCCTGCTCTTAAATCCATCAAACTAGAGTCCTTTTAGTTGAGAGCCCTTAGTCCATATGAGCCATGGTGTATAAACTCCCGGAGTTTCTTAGTAGAAAAGAAGGTAGATGGGACGTAAATGTTTGATTGTGACTTAGCTATCGACAGGGACATAACAGAAACTGTGTTTCTCACCTGGGCTGAGACTTATGATCAAAGGTAAATTCCTGGCAGAATAAGCATAAAATGGGTTCTGTGAGCAAGGAATGGCAAATTACGGTATTTTAAAATCATTTTGCTAATTTTTTTTTTTTTTTCTGTTGGTTAAGGTTGCATGATGGAATTTGAACATTACCTCAAGAGGTTTTATGTTTTGGATTAGCTAATTGTGTTTGTCCTCTGCTGACTATTTCTTCGGACTCACTTTTTGGTGTCCTTTTGAGGCAGTAAACTCAAAGGGATTATACCATGGACTACAAGGAAAGCTGTCCAAGTGTAAGCATTCCCAGCTCTGATGAACACAGAGAGAAAAAGAAGAGGTTTACTGTAAGTATGTAATGTAAAGCATATGGAACAAAATGGAACGTAGAGAATATTTCCAATTCTGCTGTTCTTCCTTACCCTAGAATGGCCTCCCCAGACTTTGCAGATTTTACTTATCTTTCAAATGATATATCCTCCAGAGTCTTCTCTGTGTACTATAATGGAATACAATTTCCTTTTTTAGTGCAGAGTTTTGTCTGTTTACCTCTCCCTTTGGAGAAACTTGTGAAACTGTCTGATAGACCATCTCACCAGAGAATGTGCATACACGTGGTTCTGTGACACATCACATCTCAGGGTGTCAATGGACTCCAAAATTCATTGATCCCATGTGAAGAACCACTGTCTTGAAATTTCCACAGTATCTTTCTTAAGACATTTGTCATTTTCTATCTCCATTTAAAAAATATTTTTAAATGAGTATTCTAACTCATTTTTTCACCATAAAGGTAAAGTCCATTTCTAATTTTACTTTTTATCACCATGGTATCTACTGTAGGACTTTATAAAGAATAAGCACAATGAATATTTGGCTGAGTCAGTGTATCAGTGACTGCTATTTGGAGAATAGTCACTTTTCTAATTAGTGTAATGAAACGTATTATATTTAGTTCCAGTAGTCTTGTTAGTATATACAGAGATCTGTCCTCCTCTCCCTGAAAAAAATGTCATTTATTGTGTCTGTAACTGATCTGGCCTTCCTTGTAAAGCCCCACCCACTGAGCAGTGTGAAGAAATTCATTTAACCCAATTCTGTTCAACAGTTTGAGCTAAAATTTAAGCAGTTCTTTTTTTTTTTTTTGGCGGTACGCGGGCCTCTCACTGTTGTGGCGTCTCCCGTTGCGGAGCACAGGCTCCAGACGTGGAGGCTCAGTGGCCATGCCTCACGGGCCCAGCCGCCCGCGGCACGTGGGATCTTCCCGGACCGGGGCACGAACTCGTGTCCCCTGCATCGGCAGGCAGACTCTCAACCACTGTGCCACCAGGGAAGCCCTAAGCAGTTCTTTTAAGTAAAAATGCCCAGCCTATCTTCATTGTGCTCTCTTTCTCTTATTTGAACACACACTCCTTCTCCGACTTGGCATCATGGTTTGTGGCAGGAGAGGTGTCCCCTTTCACAGTGTTTGTTCAGTTGATGACTGACCTCACGGTAGCCTGGTGAAGGCTTGGCATTCTTGTCATTGTCTAGATCTTTGCCATTCCAGGTGTAGAGTGACTGGTCTGGCAGACATCCAGCTGTGGTTGACCTGCCAGTCCTGGGCATTTTGTTGGCATCCACTGCTGGCATCTGCAGTTGATGAACTGATTTGTGATCTGCCCTTTGTTGGCTTGGCAAGGGTCGTGGTGACTGACTGCTGACTCAGCTTCCCCTTGGCGTGTGATGGCTGTAGACCCCACTGAAGCTCTGCGTGCCCTCCACCTTCTCCTGACTCAGGTGGTCTACCCTGGTCTCTGACCAGGGGGTCACCCGGCCCCTGCCAGCTGAGTGCCATGACAAGTGACTTTCAGCTCAGGTCCATGTCACATGGGAGTTGAGGAAAGCTGAGGAGTTAAACTAAACCCTTGGACCACCCCACTCTGCCTTCTTAACCCCCAATGGTGGTTTTCTCCCAGAGCCTCAGACAAGGAGCTGGAAACAGCCCTTCTGTCTTCTGTTCTCCCTTCCTTAGTAAGCGTACCTCCACACCCTGCAGAGAAGCCCAGAGCAGAGGGGTTGCAGTGTGTGTCTGGCCATTTGCCTGTCCGCAGGTGTTGCAGCAGTACCTTCAGCGTTTCTTCCGCATTAGTATAAGCCGGTTTTAGAAACATCATATTGATGGTAAACAAGAGGTCGGTATACTTAGCATAAGATAGTGGAGTGTGTGAAGTTTTCCTTCCTTCCCTCTCCTTACTTTTACCTTTGGACCATTCTCTCCTTCAAGGGCATAACCTCCTGCCAAGTTTGATGGAAGTTCATACATAGCAAATACAGGCGATGGGTTATCTTATCTCAGGTGTCCTTTTGTTTTTCGTGGTAGAGGTATTTCCACGTCTTCTGTGAAAAGGTCGAGGAGGCCTATAGTGTCACTCTTACCAGCTGTCCCCAGAGGTGTCCCCTGAGTTCTCCAAGGCTCTATCCAGATCCCCTTGTTCACTTCCTTCCTTCAGATGCTCAGATGTTGCCTTGTTGTTAGAGAGGGTTTTTCTGACCACCCTGTATAAAATAGCATCTTCACACTCTGTCCTGCTTACCCTGTGTAGTTTTTTAATAGCAGTTATCACCACCTGACATACTTTGGGTTTATTTATGTGTGCTTTCCCTGAATTTGTTCTTTGAAGCAAGAACCTCCCGCACTATTGTTTCACCAGTACCTAGAACAGAGATGGAGGTTCAGTAAGTATTTGTTGAATTGAAGTTGAATGAAAAGTAGGATTAAGTTCACATGTTAGTTGCTGATCACTGCAGTACAGTCCCCAGTCCTCAGGAAACTTGATTCTACTCAACACAGATAGACCCGACCCCACCCAGCACAGACTCTGTCCAGCTTCAGCATGTCTGTGTATTATTGGGGAACAAAAATAGACACTGCGTTAACTATTCAATAATATATATATATATATTTTTTTTTTGCGGTACGCGGGCCTCTCACCCCTGTGGCCTCTCCTGTTGCAGAGCACAGACTCTGGACACGCAGGCCCAGTGGCCATGGCTCACGGGCCCAGCCACTCCGCGGCATGAGGGATCCTCCCGGACCGGGGCACAAACCCGTGTCCCCTGCATCGGCAGGCGGACTCTCAACCACTGCACCACCAGGGAAGCCCCTCAATAATATTTTTATACTCTAGTTTTCGTGTGTCTTTTAAATGACTTTACAGAGAAATGCACTGTGTTCTAGGATGTCTTGGCTTAAACCAAGTCTAAATTATACTTTCATTTATCCACTCAACAAATTGTCCTTGAGTTTCTTGTCTTATACCAGGGCTGTTCTAGGCACTGGGAATACAGTGGGTAGCAAGAATGATACAGCCCTTGCTCTCAAAGAACTTACATTCTGGCGGGGCAAGACAGGCAATAAGGAAATATTTTTTTAAAAAACTTAATAAGATTTATTGTACTGTTATTATTGTACTATTTCTGTGAAATTTTGTGCATTTTTGCAAATGAGAGTGTTTTTTAAAATTTGAAGAGGTTTTGTTTTTGCCTGTTGGTATTTTATTAGAACTTACTTAATAAGCCCTTGTTCATAAATCATCCTGCCAATTAATAACTTCACAGGGCTTTATCTTAAGCTCCTGTAAATAGAGTTGCAGCAGAACTGCTTTGGCCTGGAACCTAGGTTTGGGTTCTCATCTTGGCTGTACTTGAGTATCTATGGGAAGCCAACTTATCCCACTGGGAAGTCAGCACAAACAGTGCTGTTTGTTCAAGAATCTCGTAATCATATAAACCTAAGTATCTGATCCTTTGGTAGCAGGCCTGCTTCCAGGCCTATCTGATCCTGAATGCTGTAGGAGATAAATCTGTAGTCTCCTCCTAAAAACATGGCTCAACTTTTGTCAGCACCCAGACTAGGTTCTTTTTCCTCTACTTCTGCACTCTCTCCCATGGGAGCAGTGTCATCTTATAAATGATTCTGATATCTTACACCCAGTAGCTTCCTTTAGGACAACTTGATGTCCTCTTAGTTAACACCAGAAAATCCTCTTACCCCTGTAGCTCACGTAGGGTGCCTGGATGCTCTTTTTGTCTCTGCTTAAGTGATTCATCACTTATCCAGGTAACTGATACAATGACTTCGCTTCACTTTCCAGGTGAGACCTGATCCCTTTCTCACAGGGGGATATGGCTTTACGTTCTGGGGCCCCTCGTACTAGGGGCCTGTTAATGTGACCATATCTTCAACAATACTGCAGAATTCCTACATTATAATCATATGCAGTATCAGGGAGATCTTTCTTCACAGTATTATCTAACTATGAACTGGTGAGTGTAGCTTTCTAGTCTTTTGTGGGAAAGGATAGTTTATACATATTTGTATGCCCGTCTTCTAAAATAAACCTGGTTTACTCTGTTATCTAACAGACTATGGACAATTGTATTGTAAATATCTCTTTCCCCTAATCTTCACTGTAAAATAGTGAGATTGATAACCCAAGCCATACATCAGTGAACCTTTCCTCATATACCTGGATCCTTGTTATTTTTCTCTTTAGAAATTATAAAAGATCTTTGGGGTTCCAAATTGTTTTCTGTACATTGGTATGTTGAATTATATTCTGAGAGTATCTGTGGGACGAATTATGAGAGTTAATTCTGTATTATAACTGTTGATTTGATACTTGTTCTAGTGCATGGAGGGTTAGAAGATTTAGATTTTAGTCTCACAAGTCTGTGAACTTGGGCAAGTTACTTAACTTTGGGGGGCCATCATTTCCTCATCTGTAATGGGGGTTGTAATGCTTATTCTGCTTATTTCCTCATAGGGTTGTTGACTGTGGTTATGTGAAATTATGTATATATGAAAATATTAAACACAGGTTAAGATGGTAGTAGGAAATCTGAGGATAAATTCTTAGTTTGAAAAATACTGTGTAAAAGATGCCCTGAAAGGAGGAGAACTAATAATTGAGTGTTTACTGTGTTCCAGGCATTCCTTTTGAAAATACTTTATCATTTCGTGGTAGTGGTTACTGCTGGGGAAGAAGAGAGCAGAATGGCATCCGCTGAAACTATAATGTTTTATTTTGGGGGAAGAAAATCTGAAACAAGAATGGCCAAATGTTAGAATTCAGAGTATCTAAATAATGAGTACATGGGTATTCATTGTGTTGTTCTCTGAAAACTATGGAAATATTTCATAACATTTTAAAAATAAAACACTTTTCAACAAGATAAAATAAGTGTTTCAGTTGGTATACTTCTGTATCTTGGAGAATCACGTATAAATAGTAATGTCTAATATCCGTTTCATGAGTATGAAAGCAGGTTATTTGCATATGTAAATAGCTAATGTGCTTTTTTTTGTAATCAAATTTTATTGTTATTTTTTATTTCCACAGGTTTATAAAGTTCTGGTTTCAGTGGGCAGGAGTGAGTGGTTTGTCTTCAGAAGATATGCGGAGTTCGATAAGCTTTACAACACTGTAAGTAACAGTCAGTCTACAAGATTTTTATTTAAAACAAAACACCTGAGAAAACTGGAAAATGAGATTTATTTGATAATTAAATAATATATATATCAGATAAGCAGAAAAGGGTAAGGGGTTCTTCAAAACATCCTGACTTTGGAATTCTTACCAAAAAGGGTGGAGAGAGGACTGTTGAGAAGTTTCAGATAAACTATTGAAGATATGAAAACTAAATTTACAGCTTAAAATACATTTCAGTGTCATAGGAGATTAGAAATAAATCCTTTCTACCTACCTTTCTAATAATTGTTAATCATCATGCTCTTTGTGGTTAAATTGCCCAACTATAAGCTTTAGGTCTGAAAGTCTGTCATAAGCCTACCTACCTTCCATGGTTTCATTCTCTGTTAGAAATTAGTCTAAGGTTCCAGATTTTAAGTAGCTAACACAGCTGAAATGAATATTGACTTTCAAAAGCCTGACAGTTACCTGAGATCATTAGTTATTTAAATAACTAAAACCTGCTTTATATATTCATAGTTCAGATATTATTTTTCATCCAGTGTTTACAGTTACAGTTTCTACCATAGGAAGCTAGAGCACCATGGTCATTTTAACACATCAGGCCAGATCTTATACAGGGACCAGTGTTTGTGGAGAGCATTGCCTTTAAGGTTATGCATACGTAGGAGGCCAGAGGACACTGCCTGTGTTGGTCATTAGAGACCCCAGGTTATTGAGACAGCTCTGGGTTCCAAGCTTTGCTTCAGTTAAGAAAAAAAAGCAGTTGGGCCTCAAATCACAAATTTAAATTTCTTCTGCTCTAACAATAAATAGCAATTTCCTCATGTTGTTATTTTTAAAATGGTAGATTATTAGGCATCCTCCAGAAAAAACTGTTTCATATTTTAAAAGTTAACTTTTTCAGTTTTCTTATCCCTGTCTCTTGATTTTAAAAATAGTGTTAGATGGATATATGTCTATGGGTTATCATTTGTAAAATATTTTAAATATGGGGGAAGGTAAGCATATCTCAGTTAAGAGGTAAATTACTTCCTAAATGGGCCAGAATGAATCAAATGTTGTCTAGCTGCACAACTTCCTGTGTTTCCTTAAGTCATGAAAGTTAGGTGTTAATATTTGAGTATCTTTAGTTATAAAGGTAAAGTAGGAAAGTTTATTGGGGGCACTCCTCCCACGTGATCACTTTAATTCTCTTTCCATCAAGCAACCCATGTTAAGCTTTTTGCAGAAAATTCTCCCTAATGTTAGTTGAGTCTTTACCATCCATCTCCCTCATTTTTCCTGTATTTCTCTTCCTTTTTTCATCTTTTTCTTAATTTTCCCATTTTCTGTGTCTTCCTCTCTTTTTATGTAACTCCTTCCAATTCTGCCTTTTGTGGTGAGGAGCTAAGAAAACAACAGGGGAATGGTATCAGTTGTGTTCTTTGAAACTACAGAAGTGAAGTTAAACCTGGACTGGATTTCTCCAAGTTTGAAAACACAAATTCTTTCCCTATGCTCCTTTTAGAATAAAGAAAAAAGTGAAATTTCCAATCTGTAAAATGTTAACTGTCAGTTTAAATGTGTATTTATGACTGTAGTTTACATTTGGAAGCTTTTTATTAAAAGCTTGTTGAACACATACAGAAGTAGAGAGACTAGTATAAATAGAGAAAATAATGTAATGTGCCATCCATCTCCAGCAGTTACCGTACACGGCCATTCTTGTTTCATCTCTATCCCTAGCCAGCCCACTGAATTATGAAGCAAATTTCAGACATCATGTCTTTCCATTTGTAAATATTTCTGTATACATCTTTAAAAAGATAAAGATTGTTTTAAAAATATACATACAATATCATTATCACATCTAAAAATAATTAACAATAATGCCTTAATGTCAAATACTTAATGTCATATAAACTGGTTGATAAGTCTATGAAGTGTCTTTTGTTTCGTTTTGTTTTGTTTTGTTTTTTTGGTACGCGGGCCTCTCACTGTTGTGGCCTCTCCCGTTGTGGAGCACAGGCTCCGGACGCGCAGGCTCAGCAGCCATGGCTCATGGGCCCAGCCGCTCCGCGGCATGTGGGATCTTCCCGGACCGGGGCACAAACCTGTGTCCCCTGCATCGGCAGGCGGACTCTCAACCACTGCGCCACCAGGGAAGCCCTGAAGTGTCTTTTTTTTTAAACGTTGTTATAAGTTTATTTTTTTGTTTAACTTTTTAAAAAATATTTTGTTGAAATATAGTTGATTTTATGACCTGTCTTTTAATCACTGTTTTCCCCTCCACCTCTCTTTCCTTTATTTATTTATTTTTTTTACAATTTTTTGTTGAAACAGGGTCATTTGTCTGCAGATTTTTCATTCTGAATTTTGCTGAGAGCATGCTTATGGTGTAGAGTGATTAATACATTCTCCTATTTGTATTTCTTGTCAGTGAAGGTATATATATAATGTGTGTGTGTTTGTGTATACATAGTGTATGTTTGGTTGTTGTTTCTAAAACATCTAAATTTACTAGAGGAATGCAAGGATTGGTAAGACTGTGTATGTGTGGTTTTTTGACATCAAGCTTACAGTAAAAATAAGCATTTACCCATTTTTATGGCTTTACTGCCCAAATTTAATTTCTTCAGGACGAAGTTTTTCTTTCTCTGGGGATAAGCAAATCTGAGAAACAATTATTAATAGGAGGAAGGCTAGAGCAGAGGGTATATTGAAAGCAGAATTCATCAGCTTTCTCAGAAAACAATTGTCAGTGTGTTCACTTAGAGAGAACACAAACATCACATCTCCTGAGGTAATAAAACAGTGAGTAACGTGTTCAAAACCTATACTCCAGGTTCTAGTCTAAGCACTTAACATAGATGATTTTCTTTAATCCTCATAACAAATCACTAAGGTAAGTGCGAAGATTATCCCCATCTTCCAACAAGAAAACTGAAGCTCAGAGATGTTAAGTAACTTATTCCAGGTCACAAAGATACTAAGTGTTTTATTGGGACAAAATGGGATTAGTCAGACTAATGGTATTTTATTGGTATAATTTAATATTGTACATTTGATCATGATATACTTAAAGGTACGTCTTATGGCGGATTTTTTTGAAAATCAGATTGTATTTTGTTTTGGTACATGTATACCTGGAAGACCTATAAAATTAAGTTCATATAATGTTATGTTTTCAATTCTAGTTAAGGAAACAATTTCCTGCTATGGCCCTGAAGATTCCTGCCAAGAGAATATTTGGTGATAATTTTGATCCAGGTAAGCAATAACTTCATAGACCAGCCATAAGTGATGGTTGAAGTTTGAAAAAGTAGTTAACATATTCATTGCAGTGTATAGTAGTACAACGTTACAAAGCTAATGGATCTCATGGTCTATGAAAATAATGCCTCAGGAAGGTGCTTACTGTGTACCAGCCGTTGTTTTTAAATACTTTATATGTTTTAATTCATTCAGTCCTCACAACAACCCTTTGAGGTGGGTATTATTATCATCACTATTTTATAGGTAAGGAAACTGAGGCACAGGTTGAATGATTTGCCCACGGTCGCATACAGCTAGTAAAAGTCAGATTTGGAAGTTAAATTCAAGCAGTCTGGCTTCAGATAAATCTATTGATTATTAAGGATAATGGGCAGTACTTTTCTAACCGTGAAACATTTACTAAATGTGTACTCTGTACATGGCACCCTGCAGGCCTCTGAATGGGATACCAAGAAAATGTCCTATTGTTCACCCTTGGGGAGTCTAATGACACATAGGATCTCAGAAATCTGGAGGCTGTATATATGTCTGAAGCCTCAACTTCAAACTTTTTTTTTTTTACTAGAATCTAGAAGAAATTAACCCAGTACACAAATGGTGACCTATAGAGAGATAGAAGTCTCTATCCACCAGGAATTCTATGCGTAAAGGCATCTGTTTATGCCACAGGTGGATCCTGACATGCTATCGAGTTTCCTCCCTCCCCACCATCTTACCTCCTCAACTAATTTGCTTGTAACCTTGTAACCCATCAGACCTGTGATTCCTTATGTAGGAGCTCTCAAATGGCTTATCTTGATTCCTCTCTACAACCTAACCTTATACCATTCCTTTTCCTCCCAGACCTTTTCACTATACCTTGTGCAGTTCTGCCCGTGATGAACAAACTCCTTTATACTCTGTCTTCTTATTTCTTTCACGTTCTTGATGTAATTAAAACTGAGTTTCCGCCCCACCCCCCCAGGGTACTGGAATCCCCTGTAACCCGCTCAGCTGGAGACTCTTTATTCTTTTACACTTTCTGAACCTCAGGATTGGAGAGGCTTCTCGTTTCCCCTGTTCTTTTTCACTTCCCCTATTTTATGTAGACTTTTTTTCTCTTGGGAGAATTTAGCACACTTTATTATTATTGCCAGTTTGTCTTATCGGGTTATAGATTTTATGAAGGTAGATACTGTATCTTTTTTATTTAATTATAGTGCCTAATAAATATTAGATTCTCAATAAATGTTACTTGAATACATGAATCCATTAATAAAGAGACGATTGAGTTGGCACAGCAAAGCCAGTTATACATTCCGTGAATTGATTTTATCGGCCAGTGGCTTTTGTATTCTTGTTCTCTTGTTTTGTTTTTAGCTGTAGAACACTTTTTTCCTGGTG
Organism: Neophocaena asiaeorientalis asiaeorientalis; assembly: GCF_003031525.2. NCBI lineage: Eukaryota > Metazoa > Chordata > Mammalia > Artiodactyla > Phocoenidae > Neophocaena > Neophocaena asiaeorientalis. The sequence continues at coordinate 12,091,974 of NW_020173037.1, forward strand.
AAATCTGATGCAGAAAAATGTAATGTGTAGAACAAATAAAAATGGAGCTGCTTTGTTGGTGTAGCAGTGAAGTATGTCTGTGGAGCATAGGTTGAAAAACATCGTGAAGGCAACATGGGGGCCCTATTAGAGATATTTGAGCGAAGTGGCGACATGATATGAAACCAGCAGTGTATAATGTATAGTAGGCACAGCAGAGGGAAGACGAGATAGAGACTGGGAGTCTGGTTAAGGGAATATTCCAGTAGTCCTCAAGTTAGGTGATGAGAGCTGCAACTCAGGTGGAAATGGGGCTAAAAATTGAGCCACGTGTAGGAAATCTTTTAATGAAAAATCTGTAAGAAATCTTGGTGATTGCTTAGGTAAAGGAGACATATAGAGAAGAGAATCAGAGATAACTGAAGTGTCAGGCCTGGGTGAATGAGAGAATTAATTAATTTGAAGTGACAGAAAGACATTTAAGAGGATTCAAACTACATGTTAGTGATTAACATGAGGCTTGAACTTGGGTTAGAGTTCTCTGGAGCCCTTAGTTAAACCCTAAAGTCAGAATCATTTTATCCAGGGAAGGAGGCAAAGAGATAAAGACCTGCAGCATTGCTACTTCATGGTTCAAGGCAAAATACCAGACAGTGCCCTGTGGTATTTATGTTTGGTAGATTAATTATTTGATACTAAAAATTGATTTTTATTGAAGAACATTTTGAAATCAATCCTGAGCATGTTGTATATGACTTGGCAACAGTGAAGTAGACTGTATGTTATAGATTTTTGGAAAGCCTTTCATTGGGGAGATCAGATCTAAGTCATACTCAACAAACCAAAGATTGGTAGGATGTTCATTTTATTAGGCTTTGGCTAAACAGACATTCTCATATTTTGCTGGTGGGAATACAAAGTCGTACAGACCTTATGAAGTTTGGTAATATTTAGCAAAACTATATATGCATTTCCCTTTGACCAAGAAATCACATTTCTAGGAATCTATTCTAAAGATAAACTGCATCAGAAATGATGTATGTATGTACAAGACTGTTTATCGTGATGCTGTTTTTCATAGCAAAAACTGGAAACAACTGAAACATCCTTCCAGTATTAGAATATGATACAGCTGTAAAAAGGAACGAAAAAGCTCATTGTGCATTACTGTGGAGTGATCTCCAGAATACCTGGTTAGGGCTTCCCTGGTGGCGCAGTGGTTGAGAGTCCGCCTGCCGATGCAGGGGACACGGGTTCGTGCCCCGGTCCGGGAAGATCCCACATGCCGCGGAGCGGCTGGGCCCGTGAGCCATGGCCGCTGAGCCTGCGCGTCTGGAGCCTGTGCTCCGCAATGGGAGAGGCCACAGCAGTGAGAGGCCTGCGTACTGCAAAAAAAAAAAAAGAATACCTGGTTAAGTGGAAAAAACAAGGTGTGGTTGTGGACAGTGTATGTATTTTGTGTAGGAAAGGATGTGAAGATTCAAAAGGAAATAATGGAAGAATAAAGCAAAAACTAAAAACTGATGACCTTAAGGAGGGAGAGGCCAACTGGAGACAACAGAGGTGGATGTTAGACCTCCCTGGATGAATCTTGAGCACAGCTTTGCATATTTTAAACAATTTAAAAACAAAAACAAATGCAACAATATTGAAGTCTCTAACAACTGAAAATAAATAAGGAAAAAATAGAACTGTATTCTGATTGGTGGTGAAACACATGGAGAATAATTACTTTAAATGACTTTAAAACATGGAAACTCAGCTTTATATTCCTCATGGCAAAAAAAAAAAGTGTACAAAGAAATTTTATCCTGCATTCAGTAGTCTCATTGATAATATAGAGTTATTTTGTAATTATGTTAATGTCATGAGAACCAAAATTTTAAGCAGAAGAGGAAAGAGACAAATATAAAATCAAAGATTTTAAGTAAAAATTCCTGTAATTTTAAACTTGGGAATACAGTATGAAATCATGATTTATTTTTCTCTTTCTAAAACAATACATATTTCCCAGTGCTCTCCACTGGAAATGCCTGAAAACAATAACAAATAAGTAGCAGCAAACACCCTTAGCATCCAGGTTGTAATCTCTAAATACCATTTCCCCCTTAAAGGAACCACAGTTCCATGGCAGTTCCAGGTGCTGGGCAAGAAATGTACAAGATGGTCCTAGGATATCTTGGCCTGAAAGCAAAGAAGCTATACAAGAATACTGAGGCTTTATCAAAAGGACACAGGAGCCCAATGGATGGGGCTTTCACTGGCCAAAGATGGGATAGTTAGAGCGTGAAGAAAGAAATTGTCCTTTTAATTTAACCTCGTGTTTGACAGCTACCATATAGAGTTTTTCCATACATCTTTCTGAGTTCTTATGCTGCAGCTTCTAAGTTCATGCGTGTCATTTTCTTTTCTTTTTTTTTCCACTTTATGTTGGTGGTTACCAACCTCTGTAAGATAAGTTTTACATACTTGAGGCAGATTTTAAGGGTTATTTCTGCCTACACTTTTCGAAGTTAAAATTTCATTTTGAATTTAAGGATCTTTCTGTAGAGTATACACAGAATTAGCTATACTTCTATATTCTAAATGGTTTAATATCAAACCTTTTGCTGATAGGATCTTGGAATCCATATATAAATTACGTTTTTTTGGTAGTTTTAAAAACAAAACAGGATTATCTTTACTACTGAAAAATAAAATTACAAAGTAACAAAACAATTGAGTTAAATAAGAGATGGGGCATATGAAATTTGGAGACTGTGAATGCTAGAATGTGTAATCATTTTGTTCGGTATTTTTTTTATTCATTGACAAACATCAGTTAAGTATATTCCAAGACACTGTGTTAAGGACTAAAGTTAGAAAAAAAATTTTACAGGCATGATGCTAGCCTTCAATGACTTACATAGAAAATCACTTTTATTTCTCAATTTTAACTTCTGCTATTTGCAGAGAAATGGATTTATACAAAATAAAAACCTATTTTTAGCAGCAGAGTTTTGGTAATACTCAAACAGTTAATCACCATTTCCAGTTGCAAGGATTTTGGTATTTCTTGGTTTCGTTTGTTTTTGGTTTTTAAGTTAGCATGATTTTTCAGCCACCAGTGTCATAGTGTTAATTCTTATTCATTACCTGGTAGTACACGAGGAGTTGGACAAAGCAAAGTGTCTCCACGTTTTGTAGTGAGTCTGTTTAGAACCTAAAATAGGCATTTTTTTGGAGCATTTTCTTTTGGGGAATATGTTACCTGCTTTGCTTTATTTATTTATTTATTTTTAATAAATTTATTTATTTATTTTTAATAAATTTATTTATTTATTTTTGGCTACGTTGGGTCTTCGTTGCTGCGCGCGTAGTTGCGGTGAGCCGGGGCTAATCTTTGTTGCGGTTCATGGGCTTCTCATTGCGGTGGCTTCTCTTGTTGCAGAGCACGGGCTCTGTGTGCACAGGCTTCAGTAGCTGTGGCACACGGGCTCAGTAGTTGTGGCACATGGGCTTAGTTGCCTCGTGGCATGTGGGATCTTCCCGGACCAGGGCTCGAACCCATGTCCCCTGCATTGGCAGGAGGATTCTTAACCACTGTGCCACCAGGGAAGTCCTACCTGCTTTATTTTAATTTTATAATCATTGTATTTACAGATTTAAGAAATATATATTTGTAAGTATTCCTTATTGTATATCAAGAAACATGAATTAAGAAATAACTTCTTAATCAAAATTCACTATCTTGTGCTTGTGTATTCTTGTATAACTGTATTGATGATAATTACAGTCTGATATAAATAATCATAATAGTATTGTCTCTCTTAACAGATTTTATTAAACAGAGAAGAGCGGGACTGAATGAATTCATTCAGAACTTAGTTAGGTATCCAGAACTTTACAACCAGTAAGTAATTTTCATTGTGTTCTAAGGAGGCACTGAAACCCAACCTAAGACTATTGAATAAGCTACTGATCCAGGTTTTATACATTCTGTGGAATTTTATTGTGCTGTATATTTTTGTGAAATCTTCTTCAAGAATTTTTCCTCTGGTATTCTTAATCTTCTTTTTTCTCCATCAACTCAAGGCCCTAGTTATTTTTTCTTCCTATTGTACTTGTATTTTCTTTTGTAGATTAAACTTGAAAGGAATTTGCACAGTTAAAACATTTTGCTAATTATCTGATGTTATATTTATTCGTGCATTGAGAAAGCATTTCGTATGTACTTCTGTATGCATTGGGAATAAAAAGAGAAATGAGTGTTATCCTTACCTTCCAGAGGCATAGGCTTCCAGGTACGTGGGAGAAACAGGTGTAGAAACAAGCAATTAAAGCAAAGAAAGTTTTATGAAAAAAGTCTGGAAGACAACAGAGAAAACCGTGGCCAACTCTTCTTGGGGTGGGTAGGTGTCAAGGAAGGCTTCCTGGAACTTAAAGGATGTGCAGTCTTTCAAGAAAAAAGCTAGGGAGAGCATTCTAGGCCAAGGGAGCAGTGCTTGTAACAGAGTCTACAAAGAGCCTGCAATTGTTCAGGATGCTCATGTATTAACATTTCACGATGACTGGAACACAGAGTAAGTTTACAGAAAGGAGATGAAGCTGAAGGAGTTGGCGAGGGCCAGGCACACTTGCTACCACTTCTTGTGCGACCTGGGTCAGTGTTCTCTCATCCCAGACAAGGCCTTCAGGCCTTCTCAGCACAACCTTCCAGGCAGCCACTTAACACGAGGGCGCTTTCCCAGCCCTATATGTGTCTGGTAGGCCAGCAGCTCCTGTGAAGGCAGAAGGGTGGGTCATATCAGAAATACCTAGGAAGGTATAGGTAGATCCATGGTTTGGGGTGTATTTTCATTTTGAGTCTGGTAATTGGTTCATTGGTGTTCATTATGTTTATTGTGATTTGTTATGTGCATGTATGTTACTTATATTGTTTAGTATGTATAAAGTATTAACATTCTAAGGAGAATAAAGAGGACCAAGGAGAATATCTGGGGAATGTTTCTGCAGCTCACCTGTCTGGGTAGATGTAAAGGCTGCCTGTGGACATTGATGCAGTCATGACACCTTTTAACAGTCTTTTCAGAATCACAACATTGAAGGACTGTATTTTTAGCAATTGTCCTCAGAACGATTATTACCATTTTATAGTTCTTTATAGTTTATAGAGGGCTTCTATCTTCTGAGCAGGTGCTCTGACCTTTTTTAACTTAATTTAATTTACTAAATTAGTAAAATACTGGAGCTGGACTTCCTGTGACCAAGGTCTTCTGCCCAGTGCTCTGGGTTTCATTTTCCCTGTTGCTCACAGATAGGACGAGGGTCACGGGGAGGTCCAGCACCTGCTGTAGCTCTGGGATTAGCCCCCGCAAAGGGGAGCAGCCGACTTTGCACTCAGAGCCCCCAGCAGGTGGTGGAGGAGCACAGAATTGAGCAGGATCCTTGAACTCAGGGTTCCTGTGTCTGGTGTGTTCCTTAGCAGAGCACCTGGTATTACTTGGCTCTTTGTATAATTATTTTTTAAACATTATGTCTTTTCCCTAGGACAAATTCTATGTTATCTTCAGCTTAGATCTACCCTTCTAATGTTTAACTCTTGTTATGTGCACTTGAGATTACTTCGAATTGGCATATTACTGGCTTGTTTGAAATTTGTACATCGAGAGCTTGAATATGTCTCATTCTTTGACAGAGCCTCCCATAGAATAAGTGTGGAATAAATGGCGGTGGTGTTTATTATTTCTCCTGGTATTTTGAACAGTGTTACTCAGAACCTCTGACAGTATATGTTAAATTCTAAGTATTCATTTTGGATCTAGAAGTGTAGTATTATAAAGATGTTATATTTGGTATTGAAATTCAACTAAAACCAATTTGATTATTATAACATCATACTATAAAATACACAATTTTTAAGTATACTACCCAATAGATTTTTACATACGTATGCACCTTGTAACTACCACTATTCTGTTTAAGGTAGAGGACATTTTTCAGCACCCCAAGGTAAATAACCAAGAGGTTTTTTTTTTCAACTTAATGTTTAACTGACATTTTCTTTTTAATACAAAGTGACATTTCACATTTTCTGGATCTCATCTGTTAATGGAACTTTGTTAATTTTCACACTCTTCATTTGAACATCAAACTGTTTATAAAATAGTACAGATTTAAGAGAGTTAGAGGAGAAGCCAATCAGCAAGTGTATCTTGAACACCATCTATGTGTCTGTTCTTATTATGTGTGGGATATGCGCTTCAAAAATAGCTTTACTTCAATAGAGAGAAGGTTATTTTTAAGATAACTTATAAAAATTGAATTTAAAAACTCAAACAAAATATTATTATTTCTCTGACCTTTGGATAGAAAAGGGTTTTCTGAGGATATTGGTAGTGAATGATGTATTACAAAGTAAAATAATGACAAATTTGATTAATAAAAACTTTTGACCTCCAAAAATTACAAGTGAAATTAAAAACCAAAAATATAAAAAGTTTCCCATGATAAAGAACAGTAGATAAATATACTTAATAAAAGAGCTCATGCAGATAATACATACCTAAGGCACCAAAAAAAAGACAAAACACATTAACAGTTTGCAAAAGAGGAGATGCAAATGGCTGATTAATTACCAGAGAAGCTGAACATTTCTTTACTATTTAAGAAATGCAGATGAAGCAAAACACCTTATTTTAGCTTCATTGCATTATAACACATATAGAAAAGAACACAAATCATGATTGTACAGCTTAATGAATTACGAGAAAATGAATACATCTGAGTTATCCCCCCTCTCCACCCCAGGCCAAGGAATAGAACATTGCCAGCACCCCTGCAGCCCCTCACATGTCTCTTCTCAATGTCTGTTCCTTCCCAAAGGTCATTACTCTCCTGATTTTTAGCAGCATAGATTAATGTGCCCTGTTTCTGAACTTTATATAAATAGAATCATATATTACATGGTCTATATCTGGCTTGTTTTCAACAATTGAGAGTCACCAGTGTTATTGCATGTAGCTATACAGTAGTTTGTTCATTTCCATTGCTGTATAATACCCCATTGCATGAATATACCACAATTCTGCTGATCAACATTTGAGTTATTTCTGTTTTCTGGCTCTAATGAGTAATGTTGACATTAACATATCTTTTGCTGCACATGTGCAAGCATTTCTGATGTATCTCTGAGTAGAATTTTTGGTTGTAGAATATGTATATGTTTAATCTTAGTGGATAATGCTAAATAGTTTCCCAAAGTGATTGTACCAATTTCCACTTCCACCATCGGTGTACGAGATCACATGGGTCACCTCACCAACACTTAGTATCATTAGCCATTCTGGTGAGTGGGTAGTGGTATCTTATTGTTGCTTTAATTTGCATTTCACTAATTACTAATATAATTGAGTTCTGTCTCTTTAAAATACTATTTTTCACTTACCAGACTATGAGAGATGCTAATATAAACTAACATTTAATCAAGGCTGGAGAAAGTCTTCAGGATGTTCATGTATTGCTAGGAGAGTAGAAATTGGTACAGCCTCTCTGGAAATTAGCTTAACAAACTACTTAAAGCCTAAAAATGGTTTATAGTTCAGAGCAAATACTTTTCTTTTTAAAAATCTGTAGTGAAAATCGTAAATGCAGTTCCAGTGTTGTACACAGTGATTGTCACTTGCAGCATTATTTATAGTAGTGAAAGCTGTACAGTCAAAAGTTGGAAGCCATATATATATATATTATATATATATGTAAAAAATACATATATATATCCTAAAGTGAAAGAACCACTGAGTAACTTTTAGTGTGTCCTAATACAGCATCATACATCTATCAAAAGTGATTGCTAACAAAGAATTTTTAACCACATGGCAAAGACCTTTTGATGTATTGAATACATTGTATTTTTAGGTGAAAAACAGTAAAATAAAATATTTAAAATATAGCATGGTCTTAACTGTGCAGAGAAAAAACAAATATAGTAGGGGTGTTAAGAATGAAGATTCCCACCTTTAAATTTTTTTTTTGAAATAAAATGCACATAACATAAAATTCACCATTTTACCTATTTTTGAAGTGTACAATTCAGTGGTTTTTAGTATACTTGCAATGCTGTACAACCACATCACTATCTTATTCTATCACCCAGGTCTAAGCTAATATTAACATCAACCCAAAAAGAAACTATATTTTCTAATTTCCCCTTTCCCCCAACCCTTGGCAACCACTAATCTACTTTCTATTTTTATGGATTTGCCTGTTATGGGGATTTCATACAAATGGAATCATACAGTTTTAAATCTTCCTTTGTTCATTTAGCATAATGTTTTTGAAGTTCATTCATATTGTAGCATGTATCAGTACTTCATTTGTTTTCATAGTTGAATAATATTCCATTATGTGGATATGCCACATTTTGTTTGTCCATTCATCCACTTTTTGACTATTATAAATAATGCTGCTATGAATGTGTGTGTGTGTGAGCTTTTGTGTGCCCATATGTTTTTATTTCTTTTGGGTATATACTGAAGAGTGGAATTGCTGGGTCATACAGTAACTGTGTATAGCTTTTCAAAGAACCACCTGTTTTCTACACTGGCTGTACCATTTTACATTCCCACAAGCCCCTCCCCTTTTTAAAAACTATTTTTCATCTTCCTGAATTTCTTACAATGAATGTATATTATTTGTATTTAATTATTAAGAACAATTTTGGAAATCTTGCCATTTGTGACAATGTGGATGGACATTGACGGCATTGTGCTAAGTGAAATAAGTCAGAGGAAGACAAGTACTGCATGAACTCACTTATATGTGAAATCTTAAACCCAGATTCATAATCATTGATACAAAGAACAGATTGGTGGTTGCCAGAGGTTGGGGGGTAGGCGAAATGGGTGAAGGTGGTCAAAAGGTATAAACTTTCAGTTATAAAATAAGTCATCAGATGTAATGTGCAGCATGGGGACTGTGGTAGCGTATTTGAATGTAGCTAAGAGAGTAGATTAAAAGTTCTCATCACACAAAGTGTGTAACTGTGTGGTGATGGATGTTAATTAGACTTACTATGGTCATCGTTTCGCAATGTATACAAGTATAGAAGCATTATGTCGTACACCTGGAACTGATATAGTGTTATATGTCAATTATATCTCGTTTTTTTTAACCATTTTTTAAAATTGAAGTGTAATTAATTTACACTGTTGTATTAGTTTCAGGTATACAGCAAAGTGGTTCACTTACACATATATATATATTCTTTTTCAGATTCTTTCCCATTATAGGTTATTACAGGATATTGACTATATAGTTCCTTGTGCTATACAGTAGGTCCTTGTTGTTTATTTTATATATAGTGGTGTGTATATGTTAATCCCAAACAGTATGGAGGTGTCTTAAAAATAGAGCTACCATATGATCTTGCAGTCCCAATCCTGGGCATATATCTAGAGAAAACTCTAATTCGAAAAGATACATGCACCTCAGTGTTCATAGCGGCACTATTTACAATACCAAGACATGGAAGCAACCTAAATGTCCATGGACAGATGAATGGATAAAGAAGATGTGAGGTATATATAATAGAATATTATTTGTCCATAAAAAAGGATGAAATAATGCCACTTGCAGCAACATGGATGGACCTAGACATTATCATATTAAGTGAAGTAAGTCAGACTGAGAAAGACAAATATCATGATATAATTTATATGTGGAATCTAAAAAAAAATGATACAAATAAAATTATTTGGAAAACAGAAATAGACTCACAGACATAAAAAACAAACTTATGGTTATCAAAGGGTATAGCAGCAGGGCAGGGGGCAGGGGAAGGATAAATTAGGATTTTGGGATTAACACATCTCAACTTGTAAAAAAGAAAAAAAAAGAACGATTTGGGAGGAGGTACCGCAGATACAGAGATTTAATCATTCCTCAGGATTGTCATTAGTCCATGCAAGGCCCCTCTTTTATTTTAGTCCATTTTTTCCCTCTTCATACCCATTTCTTCATCCCCAGTGGTGATGCCCACTTCAACATGTTTGTTATATGTCTTTGGTTATCTATTTATCGACTGTTGCTTTGTGTCTGTGAGTGTTTAATATATACACGTAAATGGTGCTGTGCTGTGGTTCCTTGTTTCTGATCGCTGACTGCTGTTCTCTGCAGGCAGTTACCATAGCTTGCTTACTCATTTCCCTAGTGGTAGATGGCTGTTTTGCTTCTGATCCAGAGCTATAGAGAATATTGCAGTGAGTATCCTAGTTACATGTCTTTCACTGAACCTGTACATAATTTTTTTGTGTGTGTGGTTTATTCTTAGAACTGAAATTTCTGGCCTCAGGGAAAATGCATACTCAGTTTAACCAAATATTGCCAAATTGCTTTTCAGAAAAGTTGCCTCATTTTACATTCTCACCAGCAATACATGAGGGTGTTCCTTTCCCTGTATCCCTACCAACTTTTGGTATTATGTGTCTTTCTAAATTTTGCTGGCTAGTGGACATAAAGTAATTTCTCATTGTTGTTTTAATTTGTTTTTTTGTGATTATTAGTGAAGTTAGGCATCTTCATAAATTTCCTTACCATTTGGGTTTTCTATTCTGTGAACCGACTGTTGATACCTTTGCCCATTTGTTTATTGGATTCCCTATTTTTAAACTTAATTTGCTTATTCCTTTAATAATAATGATTATTAATGGATTTTGTTTGACTTTCTTACTGTAAATGCTGCTATAGTTACTTTTATTTTCATGTTAAAAGGGAGAAAAGCTGTAGAAATGCAAAGTCATAATAAAGTTAATTTTTGTTTTTAGTCCAGATGTCAGAGCATTCCTTCAAATGGACAGTCCAAAACATCAGTCAGATCCATCTGAAGATGAGGATGAAAGAAGTACTCAGAAGGTAGTAAGAGGAATTGTATTTTTTAACAGAAAAAAATACCATTCCCCAGAGATGAAATTATTGGCAACTTTAGGACCCCATTTACTTAAAACAAAGTAATTTCATCCATTGTAGATTTTCTACTCTGTAGAGTACATAAAAACAAATGTGTATACCTCTTACTTATCAGTATTTCTTATAAAATTGATAAAATGAGTACTTTTTATAATAAAAAGTAATACATGTTAATTAAAGAAAAATTTGAAAATAATTTAGAAGTATTACCCATATTATCAGCAACCAGACCTAGTAATTTTTAACGTTTTAGTCATTTTCTTTCTTATCTTCTCTAATATGTGGAAATTTTTTAAATTACCTAACTTTAATTATACAATATATAAAGTTTTGTGTTCTGCTTTCTTTGCTTTCCATCTTACTTTTTGATCATCATATATCTTCATCATGATTATCACCATTGCAACTGTTGTTTTGAATTTTGGCCAGCAGGAAAGGCCTTTTCAACCAGAATATTACATACCTCTTCCTCTGCATTGTCAGGTTTTGAGATGTAGAGCAATCAGTATACATGGGCTGGTTGGTATCAACTAATTTTTATTGCTGTAGTTATATGTACATAATCAATACGTTTTCCGAAAAGAATAAAGAATAGGATATTCTTGTTTTTTTAATTAATTGTGATAAATATCGTAAGCTTGTGCCTTCTTATGAAGATATTTTCAACGTTTACTTTAGAAAGTTATGTTAGAAAGGTAAATTACAATAACTTAACTCAGGATTATTATGTAGCAATTAAAAGTATAATTATAAGTATTATATAAATGTGATAATACCTTTATAATTTAAAATTGACGAATACTATTGTTAAATATATACATGAAAATCAGAGATGTACGTTTTTGTCTTTATAATGTCTTTTAATTTTGTCATGATTCTGTGTTTGTGATTTAAAAGGTAATGTCATGAGTTGAAACATTACTGTCCCACAGCTAAAAATCTTCATTTGAAAAATAGATGTGACTACTGGAAAGTAGTAGTTTTCCTTCTCTGATGCTCTAAGAGGATTCTCAGTTAAGAGAACAGATTTAACTCTTACGTCTGTGACATGGTTGCTCTTAGGACAATAAAAGGATATTTTAATTTTATATCTGTGCAGTCGGTCAAAAGAGAAACCACAAGCTGGGAAAACATGTAACAAAGTATAAGAAGGAATAATGTCTATGTAAAAAAAGCTCATACATATGGATTTTTGAAAAGAATGATATTTAGGACCCTAGTAGATAAAAGGAAAAGGGACATGAAGAAATACTCTTAGTAAACAGATATATGGGAAAATGTTCAACCTTGATGCCAGTAGCAAATGAAAGTTTTAAATGAGAGGTTTTTTAATCTGCCAAATTAACAAAATGTAAAGTAAATAAAATACGCCAGGACTAATAAGGGTAAGGTAAAATGGGCATCCTTGGGCATTACTGGTGTTAAAATTTATGCAACTCTTTTGGAAAGCAATTTGGCAACATGTATCAAGCATGAAAGTAATTCATGTCACTTAGGAGTTGGTGCAAATGAAATAACCCTTCACAGAAAAGAAAAAGATGTTCATTTTAGTGTGATTTATAATGAAAAGTTAGAATCAGTTTGAATAGTCATCAGTCAAATAGTGGTTGTCCCTATATATTGTACATTTAAAAAATATTTCTAAAGATGATAATATTTAAAGTTTTGACATACCATTAAATGAAATCAGGGTTTAAAACTTTTTGTGCAAACTTACACAGTGTGATCACAGTTTTTCGAAGTTATGCAAAGACTATATGAAAGTACTATAAATATTTGTAAATCGTCTGTTGGTAAGGTTATGGATTTTTAAAAACATCTTAATACTATTCAAAAAATATTTTAAAGAGTAAAATTTATGTAACCGTGATTTTCCATGTTTTGTTTGTTAATCACGTAGAGAGTATGTAGGTTTAGATCATGTAAAGAATGTCTTGCCTTGCTGTAGGAGAATGGTTTTTGAAGAAAGAACCAGACTAAGAGAAATTCCTGGGTTCTGGCTCCTCTTCTCCCACTGTTGACTTTCAATCTAAATTTTGTTTCTCGTTTCATCCATAAAATCTGGAACTTAGACTAGAATCTTTTCCTGTTTTAAAATACTGATTAAAAAAAACCTTTTCAAAAAAAAGAACGAGCCATATTTCATCTTATAGTTATAACTATTTTATTATTTTTTAAATTAAAATTTCTAGGAACTGCATCAGTTTTATTTTTATTTATTTTTTCTTCCAGTTTTAATGAGGTATAATTGACATACATCACTGGTATAAGTTTAGGGTGTACAGCCTTATGATCTGACTTACATACATCATGCAATAATCACCACAGTAAGTTTAGTGAGTATCTGTTGATATCATCTCATATAGATACAAAATTAAAAATAGAAAAAAATGTTTTTCCTGTGATGAGAACTCTTAGAATTTATTCTCTTAACAACTTTCATATATAACATACACAGTGTAATTATATCTATCATGTAGTACATTACATCCCTAGTACTTATTTTCTTATAACTGGAAGTTTGTACCATTTGACTGCTTTCATCCAGTTCCTTCACTCCCCGCACCACACCCCAGTTGTAACTTTTTTTTTTTTGCTGTACGTGGGCCTCTCACTGTTGTGGCCTCTCCCGTTGCGGAGCACAGGCTCCGGACGCGCAGGCTTAGCGGCCATGGCTCACGGGCCCAGCCGCTCCGCGGCATGTGGGATCTTCCCGGATTGGGGCACGAACCCGTGTCCCCTGCATCGGCAGGCGGACTCTCAACCACTGCGCCACCAGGGAAGCCCCAGTTGTAACTTATTTATTAGGGACTTCTGAGTGGATAATCAAATGAATTTAATAGCTGGAAAATATCTTGGAAGGCATCTGGACCTTCTTAGAGAAAAAAACAGAGGCCAAGAGAAGTCAAGAAACTTATTCTCTTGATTAGTGTTCATTCTGTTAAGAAATATACCTCAACTTCAGTTTAGTGATTAGATGTAATCTTTAAAAATAATAGGTAGGGGGCTTCCCTGGTGGCGCAGGGGTTGAGACTCCGCCTGCCGATGCAGGGGACACGGGTTCATGCCCCGGTCCGGGAAGATCCCACATGCCGCCGAGCGGCTGGGCCCGTGAGCTATGGCTGCTGAGCCTGCGCGTCCGGAGCCTGTGCTCCGCAACGGGAGAGGCCACAACAGTGAGAGGCCCGCGTACCGAAAAAAAAAAAAAAAAAAGATAATAATAATAGGTAGAGTAAAAAGTTATCTAATTATATACCTCAGAAATTTTCATTATTATTTCAGAAATGTGCTCCATTAGAAAAACTTGCCAAGTAATAAAATCTTATTACATTTTAATGTAATTCAGAGGACAGGTTATCCTTGTTATTGTTTAATCCACACTTACTTACTTCACTTTCTTCATCTTATAGAAAAGTTCATTGAATAGAAAAATGATACAGTTCTCTGCACATTCATTAAAAGAATAAGTGTATTGAAATTACAACTTAGTTTGATTACATTATCAGATTGTATAGAATACTATAATATTTAAACATAATCATGATATATATAAGTCAAATCATTATGCTATACATCTTAAACTTATACAGTTCTGTATGTCAGTTATATAATATCTCAGAAAAACTGGGGAGCAGGGGGAGATTACTTCATGTTAAAACTATGCTACAACAGGACAAATCTCATCTAATGAACTGGAGTGTTTATATATTTTTTTTGTCTTGAGCTAGACTGTTATGGTTCCTTTTATTTCTGTCTTCTGTGGATTAAAATTTTATTAAATGAAGATTTTTCATGTAAAGGTGTCAGTAAGAAATACATTTGATTTGTCACTAAAAAGTTGGTGCCAGTGTTGTTACTTCATATGATCTTTAGATCTTTTGCCCTTTATTAAAAAAAATAACTTGTATTCTGGAGATTGTCTGTAAGTTACAAATGAATTTAAGTGGGAATATATATGACATATGTCTCTAATAAGAAATTGCTTAGGTAAAATTTGTTGATTCTGATGAACTTAAAGAGATGTTTTTAAAAGCTTACTTCATATCTATAGCTTATATGAAGTATAATTATATAGAGCTCTAGTAAAAGTGTACATATTTGAGACATCTCTGATTTAATTCTCTGAATGTATAAAGAATTTCATAGTGAATTTATGTGCAGAAGAATTCACTTACACTTGGCTTTTGTGAGAAGTGCTCACTGTAGAAGGATCACTAGGTTAATCTTTTGGGATTTTGAGTTAAATTTCTAGTTGATTATTAGTGAGCTAGAATTTTAATTAGTTAAATTGCTTTATGGTATACTAGGTGAGTAAAGATTTGCTTCTATGTTAATAACAGGGATTAAATTTACTTTGTTAACTGTTGTGAAGAGAAAAGCCTATCTAAAAATTTGATACTATCACAATGGTGGAATTAGGAAGAAAAGCACTCCTGTTTTTATGTATTTGCTTTAGAAATAAGTTTACTTCCTCTCAAATTAAAACTTTAATCCAGCATTTGCAGTCTTAATCATCATCATACTATCATTTCCTATCTTTAATAATAGCTTATTAAAAATGTTTGAAAATTTAAAAACAAAAGCTATTTTTAACCAGTTTTTTTAATGTAAAAAATGATTCCTCTTCAGTTGTGGTTTCAATGCCCAGCTCTTCCAAAGAGCTTTCCCCAGTTTACTTCATTCATTTGCCAACTTTGACTTTGATTTCTGCCTTACCTTTTTCCTTACAACTGCTCTTGAAATTTATCATTAAAATGATTATGTTTATATTGATTGTGTATCTTTCCAAAAGTCTGTACATTTATTAAGCATTAGGGCTTTAGGTTTCTTTAATATGACAAATATCTGTGGTATGGTTATGTGTATTTTATTTTAAAAATATCCATTAACCGATAACTTAAGACGCTCCAGTAAGAATGTTAAATTCTTTTTTTTTTTTTTCCATCCCAACAGCTACACTCTACCTCACAGAACATTAACCTGGGACCATCTGGAAATCCTCAGTAGGTTTAATTTGTTTCAAACAATCTCACTGGATTTGAGGAAGATTTTTTGCAAATGTGCAGATGTACATAATTATACCAGTTTAACTGGAAGCCTGTGAAATAGAACTATAGTTACAGTGAATATAATACTGTCGTACGCTTGCCTAATTTACTGCTCTAGCTTCTCCTTGTTTTAGTAGAGCTCCGAGGAGTTTTTAATCCACAGATTGTTGAATTGGGTTCGGCTATTTTGCCACTGTTACTTTCCTGGTGTGTGTATGGGGACCATAAGTCCTGGGAGGTACCTGGGAAGTACTCTGGCAAAAGCATCCTTGGAGGCCAAATTGTTATTCTCTTGGTGCTCAGTGTCACAACTCCAACCCTAGTTGTTAGTCAGCTTGTTCCAGAGGAGTCTTGATGGAAATTAGCATATGAAAGGCTATTAAATTTTCTTTATCCAGTTTCTCCCATAGTCCCAGATTTACTTGAGCAGAGGGGAAGCATTTTGAGGAGTGACAAATGTGGACTTCATCTTAAGTGTCAGCTCCAGCAGTTCACTGGAATACAAAGAAGGAGTCCAAGGCTGCTTCTTGGCTCAGTTTGAGGAGTGCCCTGACAGATGAGTGATAACTGCTGTGGGCTGGAAGAGGAATGTATTGTTGCTATCCTTACTTGTAATTATCCTTACAGGCTTATTGGATTAATTCTGAAGTATTCTATCTTTTATCACAGGACACTGTGCTTCCCCTTACCCTTTTGGTCCACTTAGAGGATGAGTATAGACAGGAGAAATGGTAAAGGAGACTAAGAAAAAATAATTAGTAAGGTAGGAAAACCAGGAATGTGGTGTCACAAAAGCAGGTGAAGAAAGGGAGTAAATAACTCTGTTGATGTTGCTGATGGGGCAGGTAAGGTGAAGATTGAGAATGGACCCCTGATAGGTCATTGGTGACCTCTGTGAGCAGTTTCAGTGGTGCGGTGGGTAGAAGACTGACCAGAAAGGGTTCAGGAGAGAAATATAGGAGGGGACATAGGAGGTATAGGAGGTATCGACAGTGATTTTAGACAACTTACTTGATGGGTTTGCTGCAAAGGACAGCAAAGAAACGGGATGGTAACTGGAAGAGGAAATTTGGTTTTGAGGATCTTTTCTATCATTATTGCATTGAGCTTGTCAGGCAACACAAAATGGAAGTTTGCTTTCAGTTAGGGTTCATCACCAACAGTTAACAGTGGGGCCTTGGGTATGGCCTCGGTTGGCGTGTTTACTGCTTGAGGGATTTACATGTTTTTTCACTATTACGTTCGTTCAAAAAATTATTTCAGTGTTTCAGCATATCATTAAAGAACAAAATAACTAGTCCAAAGAGCAGGTTCTTGAAGAAGAAAAACATCTAAGCTTAGTTAAGTATTTATCTCCCTAATCTTGACTTGTCATTATTTAACCCAGACCTGGTGTTACTCTTATGTTTGAATTGACTGTTTCTTTCAGTAATGAATTGAAGGACGTTTAAAATCTAAATGGAGTCATTTCACTCTCCCTAGTACAACTTAGGAATTCATACCACGTTAAAGAAAACAGCTCTTGTGGCTGCTTAAGTTCATCTTTCTGCAGCCACGTGCTTTTGCCTGTATACAGCCAATGCTGTTTGTACCTGAGGTGCAAATAAATAACCTTCTGCCTTCTGGACTCCTGGCTTTCCTACATTACCATCTGTGAGAATAAGTAGAGAGTTCTTTTATCTTTAACATACAAGTGATATGTATGCAAAACACTGTGATGACTTTTTTCTCCATCAGAAAATCTTCTTAGTGATTTTACTAGGTATTCCAGCTAGTAACTTCCTTTTCAGAATAATTACCAGACTACTTAGTCCTTGCAATGTGTCACTAATTTATACAGTTACTCAGTTTCCTCATTAAGAGCATTGGTGAGGTTTATGGTTAATAAAAGTGGTTTGCTACCCTGAGTTCAAAACGATAGAGAAATGATAGATAGATAGATAGATAGAAAGATCTTTTTCTCCTAAAGAGACTATTATTGAAGTCCTTCTTAAGCCAAACTTAACAAGGCTTAAATAAAATTATAAAATGTCTTATCTAATCAGAAAGTAGATATTATTACTGTTCATTATTACCTGTTTTATATTAAAGATGAGATACTACCACTGTGAAAGCTGGAGTTATCATGCTGAAGGGTACCCAAGATTTACCTATTAAAGAGTGAGGTGCTAAAAAATGTTGAAAAGTTAACATCTTTCCATTTCTAGGAGGCTAATTCTTGTCATTGTTCATTTATTTCAGTGCTAAACCAACAGACTTTGATTTCTTAAAAGTTATTGGAAAAGGCAGCTTTGGCAAGGTAAGAGTGTTTTTATTTTTTCATTCAGTAAGTAAGTACTTAAGGAATGTATGCTTTATACATGCAAGACCACGGGGCTTGTTGGTATGCAGGCTATGGAATTAAGATGCTTTCTCTACCTTCAAAGTACTGACAGAATAATTCAGGATACTAAGCATCTACTCAAATTCTAACCCAAAATTTATTTGTTGAATAAGTATTTTGTTGAGCTCCTATGTGGCAAGCACTGTTCTGGGACCTAGTTAGATAGTACTGAACAAAAATAACATGGTTAATACCTTTGTGATGCTCACAACCTAGTGGGGGAAATAGTCAATTAAAAGTTATGCAGTCAAGTAAATAATTTTATGTAGCAATGGAGCTATGAAGGAAATGAAGACTAGAGTCAAGAGACAGAGGAAAATAGTCAGTGGGAGGAAAATCCCTATTTAGATGAATTGGTCAAGGATGGCTTCTTTGAAGAGGTGCTATTTAAGTTGAGGCCGGAAAGACAACAGTGAGCAGCTGTGTAAATAGCAGTTGGAGAAGGAAAGGGAGGTTTGAGGACGCTGTCTCCCTTCATGCAGTGAATGTCAGATGAAGCACGTAGCTTGACAGTGTGACCGTACCAAGCAAGAAGAATCCCTAAGGGCAGAAGCATCATAGATGGAGTTGTCAGAATCATCAAATATATTTAAGTTCTTTTTTGCATTATACTTCAATCTGTAGTAAAAATAAATATGTACGTGTTTAATTATAGTGTGCTGTATTCATAGCTTTCAGTATATCTAGATGTAGTTTTTTTTTCTGAGTTCCCTAGAGACCAGAAACTGCGACCATAAAATTACACCCATGTGTGTTCATTAATTCAGCAAATGTATATTTGCCACCTGCTACATGCTGGGCATTGTGCTAATAATATAAGCAATAGAAAGTTCGAAATAGATCTTGTTCTCAAAATGCTCACAGTCTGTTGGAATGTTAGAGATAGTCTGTTGTTAAAAACGAAAAGCATTAATCTTTTGGAAACTTCATGTTTAGATCTAGAGTCTACTAGAAATTGGTTCTTGCTTATAATGTGAGGTGTAGGGTCGAGTTCATTTTTTTCTCTATGGATGTTCAACTGATCCCACGCAGTTTATTGAAAAGGCTGTTCTTTCCCTACTGCTCTGCATGGTAAACTTCATCATATATCCAGTGTCTATATGCATGGATCTGTTTCTAGATTTTGTTTTATATTTCTGTTCCTAGATTTTATATTTTGTTTCATTAATCTATTTGTGTATCCTTGCATGAGTACCACATTGTCTTGAAAATGTAGCTTGATATCCAACAGAACAAGTCTTCCCCTCCTTGTTCCTCTTCAAGAGACTATTCTTAGCTCTTTGCATATCAATATTAAATTTTAGAGTTAGCATGTCAAGTTCCATAAGATTCTGTTGGATTTTGATTGGGATCGCATTGAATCTTTAGATCAATTTGGGGAGAATTGTCATCTTAACAATATCAAGTCTTCCAGTCTGTGACCATGGCATAGCCCTTTGTTAATTTAATTCATCTTTAACTTTTCTCAATAATGTTTTATACTGTTCTGTGTAGAGTTTTGACACATCTTTAATTCGATTTGTTCCTGTGTGTTTCATTTTTTATGCTGTGAAAACTGGTGTTAAATACTGAAGCTGAATATATGCATTACCTGTGACACATTGGTTCTCCTCCAAGCTATGTAGCCACCAGTAATTCAAGCACATATGTGCTAGGAAAGGCGTGTGCCAGAATGTTCGTAAGCATCGTTGTTCATAATCTAAATGTCAGTGAGAGAGTGGATAAATTGTGTGTGGTATGTCTGTAGAATGCAGTACTCTGCACAGTGATGAAAATATGAAGACTGTGCTGCATGCCACACGTGAACGCACATTACATAATTTAGAGTGAAAAAAGCCAAGCAGAGACCACTTTGTCTATGTGATTCTAATTACATAAAATTCAAAAACAGGCAAAACCTAACCTGTGTTATTGCAAATGGAAATAGTGGTTACCTTTGAGGAAGAACAGGGATGGATAGTTTCTGGAATGGGGCAAATGGGAGGCTTCAGGCTACTGACAGTGTTTGGTTTTGTTTTAACCTGGAAGTGGTTACATAATGTGTCCATTTTGGAATAATTTATCGAGCTGTAATGTTTACAAGTTTTTCTATATACGTGTTATGTTTAATAAAAATTTTAAATCTTGCAAAATGGTTGGAAACCAACAAAGTACAATAAAACAAAAGCAGAATACAGAAAAGAAGGAAAAGCAAGCAGAACTACAGATTCACAATGTATTTGAAAAATAGAAAAATATGCATGATAAAGTAAAATAAATAATGGAAATCTCATATTTATTCTAAGCTTTTCTACAAAGGGTGGTCTTGGTTCCACTTTCCATTTGCCCATCTGTTTCTTAACCACCTATTTTCTACATCTACCAATCTGCTGAAAAAATGTCTACCCTTCAATGTACCTCCTAATGGCCACATTCTTTGAATTATTTTCTTAGAATATACTTAAAGATGAACCAATCAAAGTAGAGAAGTGAAGTTCAGGGGGGTGGGGAGCTGTCGAGAAAAGAAAAAAATGGAAGAAGGAACATTCAACAGAGTCAAATATTGTAAAGAACAAAAGCCTGAGAAATGAGAAAGATGCCAGCAATTGAACTCAGGACATTTTCACCCCGAAGATGTTTTGACTCCTTTTTTATGAATAACAAACATTTTAATTGATAGACTTTATTTTTTAGAACCTTTTTAGATTTACAAAAAAAAAAAAAAATAGAGTAAAGAGAAAGTTCAGAGAATTTCCAAGCCATCAGTTTGCTCTATTTAGTAACATGTTAGTATGGTACATTTGTTCCAGCCAGTGAGCCAATATTGATCCATTATTATGAACTAAAGCCCATCATTTATGCAGATTTCCTTGGTTTTTACCTAATGTCCTTTTTTTGTCCCATTCAGGACACCACATTACATTTAGTTGTTGTGTCTCCTTAGGCTCCTCTTGGCTATGACAATTTCTCAGACTTTGCTTGTTTTTGAGGGCCTTGATGGTTTTGAGAAGCACTGGTTAGGTATATTGTGTATCTCTTTTGGAATTTGCCTGGTGTTTTTCTCATGATTAGACTGTGGTTACAGGTTTTAGTGAGGAAGACTACAGATGTACTCAAAAGTAATGCCCAGCATTGTCACTAGTGGCAGATCATCTCAAAACGTTTTAGAACATATCATCTAATAGTTACACAACTTGTAGGGTGTCTTGAATCCCTTAACATTGGTTTGTAAACCTTTGAGTATGTCTGCCTTTTTTTCTGGGGCAAGATCTTCTAAGTTTCTTCAAATCCATGAAGTGTCTGCATGCACCCCAGCCCATTATAGAATCTCAGCTATACATGATGCTTCTTGCTCTGAGTGCTTCTAAATTTGAAACCTGTAAGAGAAACCCAAATGTTAAAACAAAAATACATTTTGATCACCTAGAAACCATTTTCCTCTCCTTTTTTTATGTAGACATGAAATTTATAGCCTCAGTATTTTCTAAAGACACTCTTGAGGACTCAGGGCTAGCATGCATGCGTGCACACACGCACACACACACACACACACAGTTCTCAAGCAGTATAGATTTTGACACTTAAATTTAGTAAAAACCTCAAACATTAGCACATTAAGTGACAAAGAAATGATGCCTGGCCATTTAAATCATCAACATTTTTTGGTTTTATTAAAATATCTAAGGAAAAGTGGAATTGGAGAAATAAATTCAGTAATTTTCAATTTTCAAAATAAAAACACCACATTATCTAGGTCCTTTGTGGACTTTATTTTTTAAAAATTTAAGTATTGACTTATTGATAAGTGAATTGTTCCTATCAAAACATTGAAATTTCTAATAGTAGGTACAATCTTTAACTATAACAGGTTCTTCTTGCAAAACGGAAACTGGATGGAAAATTTTATGCTGTCAAAGTGTTACAGAAAAAGATAGTTCTCAACAGAAAAGAGGTAAAATAAAATAGCTTTGTTTCTCCTAAACCCGTTTTCTCAGTTAACAGAATTGTTTTCTGGTGTCTGATACAAGCTGATTTTTTACCTTTTTTTTTTTTTTTTTAACAGCAAAAACACATTATGGCTGAACGTAATGTGCTCTTGAAAAATGTGAAACATCCATTTTTGGTTGGATTACATTATTCTTTCCAAACAACTGAAAAGCTTTATTTTGTTCTGGATTTTATTAATGGAGGGGAGGTGAGTTTTATAATTAGTTTTCTAGTATTGATAATGTTTAGAAAAAAAATAGAGTTCAAGTTTCTCTTATCAGTGTTGGAAGCAAAGCCCAGCATAAACAGCTATTTGTTGAGTAGCAGCAGTATTTAAAAAGCACTGGCTAATCAGCACAATGCAGAATGTAGAGAAGTGAGACATAAAGCTCTTTTCCTAAGCAGCTTATGGTGTAGGTGGGAAGGTTCATAAAAGAACCTTGATACGAAGCTACAGACTTCATGGGTAGTTTTGTCGCTGAGCTATATAGCAAGAATATATACTGAAACATTAGAATGAAACTTGATTTGTAATTTTTGGTAATTATCGTTTCAATAGTTGCATGTAAATATTACTCTAGCCTGTCATTTTCCAAAATGTGCAAACTGTTAATCAGATGAGGTGATCCTGTAATAAAGGGTCTGTGGTGAAGCCAGTTTGGAGAATGTTTCCTGTTATATCCCCTTGGTGATTAACAGTGTGCTTCGTGATAGTTACAATGTTTCAGCATGTTAAAGACTTTGAGAAATTATGCCTGAAAGCTTGGATTTATTTTTTAAAAAGTTTTTTACCACACAGTCGCATTTTTTGTTTGAACCAAGTCTATTAACAGTATTCCCCAAAACTCGGAATCAGAGGGATATTGAAATACATTTTGGGAAATGCTGCTGTTAAGATAATAATTCCAGTAGTAGTTAACATGTATTGAGCATCCTTATGTGCCCAGCACTCTGGCTCTTTATACATATTATTTTATCTTCACATCAGTTGTGTTGCATAAGACAAAGAAACTGAGGTACAGAGAAGCTAAGTAACTTGATCAAGCCATGTGGGTTAGTAAGTATGGAGCCAGGAATTGAGCTCAGTCTGATTCCAGGATCAAGGCAGCTGACCACCCCCTGTTCCTCTGCTTCTTAATCCTCATACTTTTCTAATTTGTTTGGTCTCTGACCTGTAAATATCTCTAAAAATTATTTTAACTGGTAAATGTTATTATATCTTTACAAAAGGATCTTCCATCCCTTAATCCCAGAGCAAAGAGAGAAGAGAAGTGTATTTCAACCTTACTGTAGTACACTTATCTGTAGAATAAAGGAACTACACAGAAGACCGATTTCTATTCTGCAAACCTGAAAGATCACACATACCTAGATCATTTTGGGGATGGTCATAAAAAGAATCATTATTCAACCTCTTACATCTATGGCAAATACGCCTTAAGACTTCTCAGAAGCGGGGTTATGAATCCCCCATGCACCCTGATTCAGGAATGTGGATGACCCCACATCGTTCCCACCTTGAAGATGTGGTTTTATTTGTATGTGGGGAGTGCTAACATATAACAAGAATTTATTGAGGGCCTGGCACTTTGTAATTATTTTACATGTGTTATATCAGTTTATCATCACAACTCTTTGAGATAAACACTCTTATACTCATTTTATAGGTAAGGAAATTAAGGCTCAGAGAGGTTAAGTAACTTTCTCAGTATCACCGTGCTCTAGTACTTGTCAGGCCCCGGATTTAACCTGGACATCCCAACTGCAAAGCCCATTCTTAAGTACCACCTATGTCTTCGAAATGTCGTGCAGAAATCTAACTGCAGGTGGGATACTGGCTGCACGTTTCCTGCTTGTCTGTGGTTTGTTAATGCTGTTTTAGGACTTTGCTTCTGAGCCCTTATTACACAGTGACTGCTCCTAAACTGGATGGCAAAGGTGGAAGGAAGTAGGCTTGTCTTCTAAAAGATAGAGTTGACTAAGATAATGGGGGGAAAAAAGAGAATGTTAAGGTGCAGGGGTTGAATGGGGCAACAGGTAGAAGAGGAATAAGGATGAGAAAGGACAGAGGCAAGAGGAGTGTGATTTCATTATATGTTTGCTATTATTACTGTTATTTGCCCCCCAATGTTCACATTTGCATTTTAACCTTGACATGTGATATTTATTTTTGTATACTACTTCAGATCTGTTTTGGAGTCAGGTAGCATATAAACAAATAAGTTTTATGACACTGGGCATGTAAACAAGCCTTTCTGAGTCTCAGCTTCCTCATCAATTCCTACTTCAAAATAGGTGGGTGGATTGAATAATACAAGCATATAGTCTTTAGCATAGTACCTTTGATTTAGTAAGCAGTGGTTGTTAGCTGTTACTAGTGAATGATCAGATTTTCATTTGGGGTAATTTTCATCAGTAGTAGTGTATTAGACAGATGTGATCAGAAGGTCAATAAATAAAGTATTACAGTAGAGTAAGCTGCAGCTAATAAAAGCAGTGGTAATGGTTAAAAGGGGGGAGTATCCCATAAATAAATAAGAGATAAAAACAGAAGAATTTATTCAGTTTTTGGATATAGGGACTAAGGGTAAAGGAGCAGTAGAGGTGAATCCCAGGTCAGCCCCATTTATCTACTCTGTCAGGATCTATTGTAACTGATCTTCACCATCACCTTTCAGAAGAGGCTAAGAAACAATTGGGGACAATCTTTGAAAATCAAAGAAGTTAAATGAATTACACACAAAAAGGTTTGAACCCAAGGCTGATCAGCTATCTTTTCAGTTTGAAAATCTATTTCCACTTTACCTTGCTGCCTCCCATGGCTTAGAGGGCTGGGTAGAAAGTGATATCATTAAATGAGACAATACAGCAGTGGCAGTAAGTCTGTAAGAGAAGACCAGGGGCTCTGGGTTAGACAAATTGAATTTGTTGGCTTGTTAAATATTCAAGAAAGAGCAGCAGGCAGCAGATTTTTGCAGTAGAAGCTCCAAGCAGAGGGCTGTCCACACGAGAGACATCAACATAGAGTGGTGGTTAAAATCATTGGAATGGATTAAGTTGCCTGGGAAGGTATCCAGAGAAAGAATAACAGTGGAGAAACCTAGGACAGACAATTTTGTCAATCCCTGCAGCATAAGGGCCCAGAAAGGAGCGGCGATGGAACTGTCCAAGGTAGAAGAAAGCCCCCAACGAGAGATTGCTGTTTTAGAAGCCCAAAGACTTAGAGTAAGGACCTAGAGCAAACTTTGCCTAGGCAGGTAACCTGATGACTAGAGGACAGGTTGTGAGAAATACATTGAAAATTAGGGAGGAAGTGTAAGAAATGAACTGGAGAGTCCAGCTGCCAATGATCTCCAGCCAGTTACTACCATATTGAATTTAGGCTTAATGGTGCAGAGCTCCCCCCACCCTTTTTTTTTCCCCAGAAGAAACCAAAACTATGAATTTTAACCAAAAAAAAAATTTCCCAGTTTTAAAATGTTACCAATTATTTTAGATTTTTCTGAAAACATTCTTTGGTTCAAACAAATTATATCTGTGGGTTAGATTTGATCTTCCAGCCACTAGTTTACGATCTCTAAACAGTGTTTGGTTTTTTCAAATGAAAGAACAGTCAAAAAAGGCCCAGTAAGATAATTACATGGCAGTATCAAAATCATTGGTCTCCATTAATAATTTTTTCCAGGGAGGTTGCCTGGAGTGGTACGAGGATACTGCCACACTGAGGATTGAGAGGTACATGGGAGATGAGCGAGCAGTAAGCACAGATAGGGAAAGATTTGTGGTTGAAGAGAGCATGATTGCCAGGTGGAGGGGATACATAGGCAAGGGGGAGTCACGGTTCTGTGCTTTGGTGCATTTTTATCTCACGTTCAAAGTAACAAAAATAAATCCTGTTTTTGTATTTTTAGAATATATTTGTTTCACTTTATGGGTGAATGATCTTAATATTCTTTTTTTTTTTTTTTCAATTTTACAGCTGTTTTTTCACTTACAAAGAGAACGGTCCTTTCCTGAACACAGAGCTAGGTTTTATGCTGCTGAAATTGCCAGTGCATTGGGTTATTTGCACTCCATCAAAATAGTGTACAGGTAAATTTTTAAAATTTCACTTCTAAAATGTCTTTTTATTATTTTATTTCAGTTCATATTCAGGTTTCCTTTTCTTTCCTTTTAATTCGATAGAGACTTGAAACCAGAAAATATTCTTTTGGATTCAGTAGTAAGTATTGTCTTTTAAAAATCTACTAGTGCATGATTTTTTTTTTCAACATCTTTATTGGAGTATAATTGCTCTACAATGGTGCGTTAGCTTCTGCTGTATAACAAAATAAATCAGCTATACATATACACATATCCCCATATCCCCTCTGTCTTGCGTCTCCCTCGCACCCTCCCTATCCCACCCCTCTAGGTGGTCACAAAGCACCAAGCTGATCTCCCTGTGCTATGCAGCTGCTTCCCACCAGCCATCTATTCTACATTTGGTAGTGTGTATATGTCCATGCCACTCTCTCACTTTGTCCCAGCTTACGCTTCCCCCTCCCCGTGTCCTCAAGTCTGGTGTCTACATCTGCGTCTTTATTCCTGTCCTGCCCCTAGGTTCTTCAGAACCTTTTTATTGTTTTTTTTTTTTTTTAGATTCCATATATATATGTGTTAGCATATGGTATTTGTTGGTTGCTTTCTGTTTCTCTAAAGTTGGCAGTCTAGTTATCAGTATTATACCAAAGTCAGTTTCCTGATTTTGACACTACTACAGTTATATAAGATGTCAGCATTGGGGGAAGCTGGGGGAAGGGGACATGGAACTCTGTACTGTTTTTGCAATTTCCTTTTAATCTATGATTATTTCAAAATCCAATGGTTTTAATAAGTGTCAGTTTATGTCCATGCATTCTTTTATCTTACTGCCCCTGTATTTGTCAGGGACATGTTGTCTTAACAGATTTTGGGCTTTGTAAAGAAGGAATTGCTATTTCTGACACCACAACAACATTTTGTGGGACACCAGAGGTAAGAAATATGTCTCATTCATGTACTCATGTATAAAATGCTAAAATGAATC
The DNA here is from genome assembly GCF_003031525.2 of Neophocaena asiaeorientalis asiaeorientalis. Classification (NCBI taxonomy): domain Eukaryota; kingdom Metazoa; phylum Chordata; class Mammalia; order Artiodactyla; family Phocoenidae; genus Neophocaena; species Neophocaena asiaeorientalis. The sequence goes on from NW_020173037.1 coordinate 12,119,362, forward strand.
ACAAATTGTATATATAAAATTTGAATATATAAAATTTATATAAAATTTTTATATAAAATTTGAAATCAGAAAAGTAGAGTAAAAATATTTTCAGCTTCCAGCCAGCTGGAAATATCTGATAATCATCCCTTCTGAACATTTAAAGTTTATTGATAGTTGATTTTTTTTAACTGTGATTTTGAGATACCACAGATAACCCAACAAAGATGAATTATGCTTACTTGTTTTTAATGTTAAAAGTTTACCTTAGATTTCTTCAAACATTTGATTACATTTCTAATTCTTAAAACAACAAAAAAATCATGAATCAGTGATGAAAATGTCCAAAAATTAATTGAGGTAATGTTAGGACAACTCTGTGAATATATTAACAGCCATTGAATTGTATACTTTAAGTGGGTGAATGGCATGGTATGTGAATATCGTAATAAAGCTGTTTTTTAAAAGAAATAAGCTAAAGCAAATATGGCAAAATGTTAACATTGCCTATATTTGGGTGGCAGCACTACTGGTTTCTGTTATATTTTTATACTTTTTGTATGGTTAAAATATTTTATAATAATAATTGTTTAATGGAAGAAAATAAAGCAGTGGATATGGGGGAAAAATTACAACTCAGAATTTATTAACCAGAATATCCTATTCTCTAATCATTTTAACTAGCAGAAAATGTATCTTTCTATTTGAGACAGTAATAATAATCCTTAAAATTTATGTGAAAGCCTTGTTATTCTAACTTCACACATACATACGTTTAGTTTAAAGTGTTCTAATTTTAAAATATTAATTGTGATCTTAATTGCAATTAATTAAGAGTAATTAAGATTGTGGAGTAATTGCAAATATGTTAAAAATGTGTGATAAAATAGCTCACATCAGATTTCTAATCAAGATGAGAAACTTAAAGTATCTATAAGTACAACTATTTACTTTGAAATGTATTTTTTCTTCCTTTTTCTCGCTAATCTAACCCTAGCTCTTGTATATATTTGTAATAATTCTATTTTGGTTTATGTATGAAGAAACATTTTTCATGGATGTATATTCATTTAATAGTTAACAAAATCTTTAAGTCCTGTAATTTTTAGAAGGGAAATAGAAGTTTTTTTGGTCATCTAAACCTAAATATGATCAGAAATTATTAAACCCTTTTTATATATGTTGCCATTTCTTTGGATCACATAAAAAAGCTTAAGAATGTATTTCCTTATATATATTCCATGTGGGAAGAGGAAATATGTATTTTGGAATCTAAAATTCAAATTCACCATTTATATGTGTGAAATGATGATGTTTAAATTTTTTACAATTTGAAATGTAAATAGCCATATAATAACTTAAGCAACTTTTCTAAATAACATGTTAAAGAATTGCTATTGTAATTCTTAAATAAGAATGCAATTTATTCTTTTTCTTTCAATAAAAAGAAAAAAATGAATTGTAATTGCCATACTAAAAATTCTTTCTTCAGGAGAATCAATTATGAATAATGGCCATAAGAATTTCTAAAATTAATTTTGAGAAAGACTCCCCCCACTCCCCCCCCCCAAAAAATACCTACTTTACCTACTTAGTATTACAGTTTGTACATTTGTTGGCCTCTATTTGTCTTAACTACATCATAGTTTCTGGGGAGAAATGCTTGAATATGTGTATTTTGAAAATTACCCCAGTTGATTCTGAAGACTAGTGCCACCCAAGAACCCCTGGTATAGAATATACCCAACCCACTGAAAATCTAGATAACGTGTTTAATTTAGTGTGATATTACACCTAAAATTTATTAAATTTCTCAATTATTCCTAGATTTTGTCTTCAGCTATTTATTGAGTTGCTCTAATATTTAATCTTTTTTATAGTACCTAGCACCTGAAGTAATCAGAAAACAGCCCTATGACAATACTGTAGATTGGTGGTGCCTTGGTGCTGTTCTGTATGAAATGCTGTATGGATTGGTATGTATTTCTCCTCTGTCATTATGATTCTACTATGTTAAAAGTGATTTCGGTTTTCTCTTTCTTTCAGTAATCTCGTGGACACTTAGATAACACTAACAGGACAGTAGTAACCTGGTTAAATGAATCCAAAATCACATTAGGGATATGCACAAAAAAGAAAAACTTTTCATTTTCTTACTAATTTTTTGTAAGTGTTTCTCTATCATACTAATCACTACTTCAAATGTTCTCATCCCACTACATTTTTAAGAAATAGACACCAAGTTGTAACATTAAAATTACCCACTTTCATTCAGTTTGCTCCAGTCATTCTGCCTAATTTCAAAAAGATGAAAAGAAAAAGATTTTATTTCTCAGAAGATAGTAATACGTTTTGGTTTTGCCTCGTGTTTTGTTTTTATAGGATTTAATAAGTATACTGGTGCTCTGCTTTTTTTTTATTACTGGGAACCCTTTATTCCCTTTATCATAAACATCATGTCATAAATATTTCATTGGAAAAAAGTGATGTGTGCTGTGTAATCAGTTTCCCCAGTTTTTATTAATTAAAGACACAGTTAGCCAGAGCTTCTGATTGAGTCAAATTGTTTTACTACATTGAGTTAATATCATTCCAACCAAAAGCAAACAATTTTAGGCACTTTAATTAGCTTACATATCCTTGCAGGAATAATGTATGTTTTTCTTTAGGCTTTTTTAAACATTCAGAATAGTTTTTAGGTTCCCTTTGTGGGCCCGTGAGTGACCAGCAAGCCTCAGGGTGGTGACCAGGCTCTCATCACCCACACTGCTGCTCCCACTAAGCTAAATCCGCCATCCGCTGAGACTTGAGCTGGTCTTGGCTTTTTTGTTTTGCTCTGTGTGTGTATGTGTGTGTGTGTTTCCCCTGAAAATGGAGGCGATCTCAGTGAAATTCAGTCCCTGAGGTATGTTTTAGAGCATCTTTTGTCTCATGTTGCTAACTTTGCATGATAGATTCCTAATGACAGCCAATGCTGTCTCTTCTTTGCCCTTGACCGTGATCTGCTTGTTAAAAGATCTAGTTTTCTGGTTATGCTGGTGACTTAGAAGACCTGATAACCACTTTATACCTTACTTTCTTTAAGTGTTGGGTATTCGTCAGCCTGATACTTCCAAATCCTTTGTATTTCTTTAGAGGACTTTGAAAGTATAAAATATTATCATTGCATATAGAATGTAATTGATTCAAAAGGGAACATTTGAAACACACACTTCATTAATGAGACTTATATTAACAATTTAAAAATAAAATTAGATGTTAAAAAATGAAGTTTTTCTTTCCTATACAAAAGAAAAAATAACAAGCTTGTAACTCACTTAACTTTAAAAATTATTTTTACTTTAAACTTGTAACTCAAAAATTAACTGGCTAATTCTCATGTTGGAGCTGTACCTCAGGTCTTTAAGCTGTGAGAGTAAAATTTTAATTCTGCAGGACACTGTCACTGCCACGGGTTAGGTCTCCATCTCCACTAGAAATCTTTTTAAATTAGTTTATTCCCAGGTCTCAAGAAGTTATTTGTTTGATCTGTGTTGAATCTCTATTTCCACTAATTCTATCATTATGCCTAATGATGAGGTTGGTAGTGGTTTTCTTTAAAGCAGATCCTATTGCAACTTATATACAATTTACACCTCTCTGCAGGAGTTATTGAACAAACTGACCCTAATTCATTTAGTGAACATGTATTAAGCTCTATAGCACGCTGGGTTTTAAAATCGCTTCACATGGAAAGCTACACTGTAGATTTTCATACACCCAAAGAGGCCTGTGCTTTTCTGTACTTGTGCAGCCAGACTGCTCTTTGTACATCAAGGCCAAATCTAACTATTTTAACCCCATCTGTGCATAATTCAATTAGTACTAACTTTCTCCTCTCCCCCCCCCCACCCCCAGCCTCCTTTTTATTGCCGAGATGTTGCTGAAATGTATGACAATATTCTTCACAAGCCCCTAAGTTTGAGGCCAGGAGTGAGCCTTACAGCCTGGTCAATTCTGGAAGAACTCCTAGAAAAAGACAGGCAAAACCGACTTGGTGCCAAAGAAGACTTCGTATGTACATCTTTCCCAGTATCCTCTTTATTAAGCTTATTTATAATTTGAAGATAAATTCTTATTTTATGTGGTATTTAATGGGATGAATGCAGCTCTTAAAGAATAGCACCATGAAAAAGAAGCATGCTTGTTCCAACAGTTTTCACCAGTGTTTACATAGAACTGTACAGTGTTTAAAGCTCCTGTACAAGCATTTTTTCATTTGATCTTCATAACAATTTGATCCTGTCCTTTTCATCCCCCATATCCAGCTTTCATACCCTATTATTTATTAGAATTTCCTACCCCCTTCTAAAAAAAATGCGTGGCATGCATTTTTTGATTGCCTAAACTTTTAGATCATTTTGTTTAACAAGAATGTAAGTGCCTTCTGACTGCATGAGGTAATACCTTTTGCTTGAACTGTCATTAAATCACTTTTTTTCCTGAGAATTTACATGTGACACCTCCTTGAAATAATTATGGGACCTGCAGGTTTGCTTTTTTTTTTTTTCCCTTCAAATCAGGGTAATTTAATTGCTAGTGCAGTTACCGGTGTTATGTTAATGAATTCATGAACTACTGAGGAACATGAACTTTGAAATTTTAATGAAAATTCACTAAAATTTCTCAGGAATTTTTGGGGACTCTTAACCAGTCTTGAACTTGAGCTGTGAATAATAAACTCATCTGCTGCTGCTTTTCCCCTCCTGCACTCCCCAGTGCAGCAGGTTGCTCTGTCCAGTTTTCTCTCTAGCTTGGATTCCAGAGTCCATTGTTTCAGGGCAATCTTGCTAATGCTCCATACCTCCTTGTCTCTTGGTCCTTTTGTTGAATTCACTGGTAGAAATTGCAACCCTAGATGAATCCAGCTGTCACCCCTGGGCTGCTGAACAGTGCTGCTGACCGTTGCACAACTGGGAATATTGGAAGTGCTGTGAAGTCTAGTCATGAGTCTCCTCAGTGCTTCTCCAGTTTATGCTCCTACTCTGTGTATTAACTATTTTAGACCCTCTCTCCAAATTTCCAGATTCCTTTTCTTCTTCACTTTTACCAGATGCTCTTGCCTTCTATTGATATTTTATAGGGAAAATAGAATCAGCAGAGCAGAACTCACTCAGCTTCCTGCTATCAGATTTGCAGACCTACATGCACTGCCCCAATTGTTTCCTTCTTCCTAGTATAGTGGAAAAGGTCGGTTTCTGCCTTTACTGGATCCTGACCCCTTGCAAGGAGCCCTTGTGCATGCTTTTTTCTGCACAGATAACTGCTCTCTTTTGTCCTGGATCCTCCAATACTGTCTCTTTCTCCCTTCATAGCCAAGGGAATAGTTTGAAAGTTTTCGATTTGAAAACCAAGTTGGGGCTTCCCTGGTGGCGCAGTGGTTGACAGTCTGCCTGCCGATGCAGGGGACACGGGTCCGTGCCCCGATCCGCGAAGATCCCACATGCCGTGGAGCGGCTGGGCCCGTGAGCCATGGCCGCTGAGCCTGTGAGTCCAGAGCCTGTGCTCCGCAACGGGAGAGGCCACAACAGTGAGAGGCCCGCGTACCGCAGAAAAAACAAAAAAAAAGAAAACCAAGTTGAAAGTTTCTATATTCATTCTCCCTTTTCCAATCTCTTCTCATTTCTCAGTCTACCCCACAATAGCTACTAGAATTGTTGAGTACTTCTGTTCCTCAGATTGCATTCTCAGCAGATTTCAACTTCCAGCCCTCTCCTGGGCTTCTGCAGGAGCACACACTCCTCTCGTGCTTTCCTCTATATTTCTGAGCCCTCCTCCAGAATTTCTTCTGTAAGCTCCTCCTCTTCACCCTGACTTTTAAGTGTTGCAGTTCCTTATGGTTTGCCCCAGACCGTTGTTTCTTCTGTTGCTCTTTTCCTGGACAATCTCAGTTGTCCCTATGGCTTTGGTTGTGTCTTCATCTGACATTTATATCTTCAGTCTAGACCCCTCTCTAGTGAGCTCTAACTCAAAGAATACCTGCCTGTTCAACACCACCACATGGATTCTGGAGAGTTCAGCATGTTCATAATTGAACCCTTGCTGTCTTCCTTCTGTGCTCTTCGGGCCAGAAATCTGAGAGTCATTCCTGACTCTTCTCTCTTCCTTTCTTCCATATTCAACAAACAGCCAGACCCTAGTATATTTGCCTCCTAGATCTTTCCCGTATCCCTACTCCCACTGCTACCACTGTTTTCCTCGCATTGTCATCTTCTGTTTGGCCACGATAGTAGCTGTTTTCCTTTTTCTCATCATGACTCCCCAATCCATTCTCCCATTAGTCAGAGTCATCTTAAAAAGCAAACAAACAAAAAAAACCCCACATTTGTGACATTCCCCTTCCTAAAACTCCTTGATGGAGTCCCATGACCTTAGAATAAATTCCAAAATTCCTAGCATAGACCCAGTGTGATGAGCCCATTTTACCTCTTGAGATCCTTTTTGTGTGACAATCCCAATCCTTTCCTATACCGCAGCCATATGGGGCTCTCATTTTCTTGACCAAACTAAGCTCTTTGCCGCCTCAGGCCCTTTGTATTCTGCTTGGAATGTTCTCCCCTCATTCTTTTTTGTCTGCCTACTTCTTTCTTATCTTACAGAACTCTGGTCAGATACCACTTTCTCTGAGAAGCCTTTTTAAACCCATCAAACTAGGTTGGATCCTACTTTTTATACACTCTCATGCCTCCTTGTAGGAAGGAAAGCTAGAATCAATACTGTGCCGACTTTTGACAGTAGCAGCCCAGAGTGGAATCATTTTTGGTAGTAGAGCTTGTCACCTTGATTTTACCCCTGCCCCACTGTGTAAAAAACTCTCATTTAACATCTTTACCTCCCCTTTCAGTAATAATAATTCTTTGTACCTATGTAGTGCTTTATTCTTTTCCATATTTTCCAATGATTCTTGAAGCAACCTATGAAATATCTAGGGCAGAAATGTTAACCTCACTGTACCTGTGAAGAAACAATGACTGTGAAGAGGATGTAACTTAAATCCGTCATTCTGAGTAACTCTCCCATGTCTGCTCTGGGAGTCTTTTCACTACACCATTTGGCCATATTGAATAAGATAAACATGTACCTAAAAAGAACTTTTTTTTTGCGGTAGACGGGCCTCTCACTGTTGTGACCTCTCAGTTGCAGAGCACAGGCTCCGGACGTGCAGGCTAAGCGGCCATGGCTTACGGGCCCAGCCGTTCCGCGGCATGTGGGATCTTCCCGGACCAGGGCACGAACCCGTGTCCCCTGCATCGGCAGGCGGACTCTCAACCACTGCGCCACCAGGGAAGCCCCTAAAAAGAACTTTTGAGGGACAAAGTAGAAATGGTTTGGTTTCATAAAATTCTTCAGTGCATACTTAATATATTCTTCAGCATTAGTAAAAACTCTGTTTTTTTACTATTCTAGCTTGAAATTCAGAATCATCCTTTTTTTGAATCACTCAGCTGGACTGATCTTGTACAAAAGAAGATTCCACCACCGTTTAATCCTAATGTGGTATGTTTACATCCAAATCTTTCTTTCTAAAATAGTGAAATATAGAACTGTAGCTCATCGTAATTGTAGCAATAGATCTCAAAATCTAACCTGAATCAAACTGAATCAGTACCTAGTACTTATGAAACATGTCACTCAGGATGTCTAGTACAACTGATAACTTCAAGATGACCCATAAGATTATAGTTACATTAGATTGATCAGAATATCTTCCAGAAAAGTAATTGTGAAGTGCTTCTTAAGAGCATGTGTAAGAAAGCCCAACAGGTTTAAAAAAATGCAAATTAAAGTAACTGTGAGGCATCATTTTCATACTTATAAACCAACAGACATTTTAAATAACACTAACGCACAATTTTTTTCTAGATTGATATAAAAAAAGTCAAATAATGTTTGACTTGTTAAATCTGATGGAAACATTTTACTTAAAGGATTAACAATGTTGAAATGTTTGGAAATAAATATATAATGATAGGGAGATTATTAATAAATCATCAGAAGGCCAATAATGATGTTACTAATGATAGCTTCCTATATGTAGGCATATATAATTTTTATGCATTACAACATGTAAATTATGCCTCAAAGAAGCTACCAAGTTACTGCTATTACTATTCTTGTTATACATGTTTTATAAATGAAGAAATGAAAACTCAGAGATGTCACATAGCTGGTTAAAAGTAGCAGACCTGAGATTCAGATCTGTGTCTGATCCCAAAGTCATTATTGTTTCTATGCTTTCTTACTCTCTATTTCCTTTTCTTGTTAAGTAAATGATGATAATAAATATAAAATGAGTAGATGCTTGGAAAATCCTTATAATGTTAAATGAAAACATGGTAATTATCATTTTTGTGACATAAGATTACAGCAGTAAAAGTAAAAGGTAAGGATGGGAAGAGAATATAAATCAAGACTGATTTGAGATTACACGATCATAGCTGAATTTGTTTTTCTTTTATTTAAAATTTTTTGGTGTTGCTGTGAAGCTCGTGAAACACTTGTTTTTAGAAAATTAGAGCAGGATAAGAAAATCACTTCAGGAAAGTATTATTTAGTGTACTCAGATTTCATTCAAGGTCAGTTTCAGTACATTGCTGATAGCTGGTATTAATTAATAGATGTGATATTGTACACTATAAATGTAACAATATTTGTAGACTGATTTATTTCATGTAGCTCATCCAGAAGTGTCTGTTTCAGAAGTGACTCCATTGGTAATAATTTCTGTCCTCATTTCTAGAATTTGCAGTAGGAACCCAGGACCTTTAAGAATTATTGAATTTTCTCCTTTATATTGAAAGTCTTGCTGAGTTTAGTTATCCTCAAATGAACGTGTCATCAGGCTCATTAAAGCATTAGGGACCCCTTCTAAGCAGCACTGAAAATGGAAACAGTGTTGACTTCAGAGGAGTCAGGCACCTCCACGTTTGGATCCCTGCTGGTCTACAACTAATTAAACTTTTTAAAGCAAGACCTGCAACGGAGAAGCTGTAAGAGGAAAAAACGGATAAATTTGACCACATAAAATTTAGAAATGTCTGCATGAAAAAAACACTGCAAAGAAGAAACTGGGAGAAATTTCCCTAACACATAAAGCATTCTTATAAGTCATTGAGAAGAAAGACCACGACCAGTAGAAACATGGACAAAAGACACAAAATATTCAATTACAGAAAAATAAATGCAGATGGTTTTTTAAATATATTAAAAGATGTTCTAACTCACCGACATTTAAGGAATGCAAGATAAAACCCTAACGTGTTGCCATTTCTCATGTAACAAACAAAGATCAAAAAATTAGCTCCTATGCTGCCCTCAGTACTTGTATCCTTCTACTTAAGCCTGGCAGCTATCCTATGAAATAGTACCGTTATTTTCCACGTAATACAGATGAGTTAACTTAGGCACAGAAAGGGTTAAATAACTTGCCGGAAGTTTAAAGTTAAAATTGCAGACCTAGAATTCGAGCTCAGGTGCTTTAAGGAGAGAGTCTTCTCTCACTCTTAACGTAAGTTGTACAGTTTTATCCCTCTCAGTACTGGCCAGGAGCCATCAGGGTGTTCACAGAATGTTTATAAAGTCCAGTGAAGGAACATTTTTCATCATTTATTGAGCACCTTCTACGTGTCAAATTTTGGGAATTTTATGTATTAACACATCCAGTCCTCACAGTAAACTTAACAGGTAGACGGCAGTATTCTTATTTTACAGAAGAGGAAACAAGCTCATAGAGATAGGGTAGTTTATATAAAGAATTACAGCTAACAAATTTCACAGCCAGAATTCAAACCTTAGTCTTGTTCCAGTGCCCTTGCTTCTAAGGTTATAAATGATAATTTGATGACTTTTTTTTTTTTTTGGCTGCGTTGGGTCTTCATTGCTGTGCACGGGCTTTCTCTAGTTGCAGCGAGCGGGGGCTACTCTTCATTGCGTTGCGCGGGCTTCTCATTGCAGTGGCTTCTCTTGTTGCAGAGCATGGGCTCTAGGCATGCAGGCTTCAGTAGTTGTGGCACACGGGCTTCAGTAGTTGTGGCACGTGGGCCCTAGAGTGCACAGGTTTCAGTAGTTGTGCCATTTGGGCTCAGTAGTTGCAGCACATGGGCTCTAGGGTGCTCAGGCTTTCAGTAGTTGTGGCACACGGGCTTAGTTGCTCCGCAACATGTAGAATCTTCCCAGAGCAGGGATCAAACCTGCGTCCCTTGCATTGGCAGGTGGATTCTTAACCACTGCGCCACCAGGGAAGTCCTGATGACTTTTTTATATATACATGAGTATAATTTCTAGCATTCTTTCTCCTCTGTTGGGGAATTTCTCATATGGAAGAATCTAGCATCCCGAATTTCCCTGGTCTCTGCTCTGCTGTTTGTAGACCACCAGGCTAACTGTGTCCTTGGTTTATATATGTGCTCTGAACCTGTTTACCTCGGTTAGACTTGATGACTTGAATATTTTAAGGATTCCCTTCCTCTTAGAATAGAGATAACCTAGAGCTACAGAGATGGGCTTTAAGAGTAAATCACCTGAATCTGTATCCCAGTTTTAACCTGTAAATAAATTGGAAGGGGAGAGTCCATTAGCTTGTATCAGATTCGTGAAGGAAGATTGACCGCTACCTTCAAGCCTAAGTAGCCACTATGCTTCATTTCCCAGGTTCCAGTCCCTTTAGGTCTCTAGAGCTAAGGGTGTCACAGCCGAATGCTCAGTGAATGACCTCTGTAGCACAAGAGTCACCTTTCATAATTTTACTTACTGTCCCTTCATTTCTTCATCAAAAGGCTTCAACCTCCCCAGAATTGAGAAACTGGATGGTCAGGCATTTTATGGAAGCGGAGATGCAAAATTTTCTCCTGAAAACCTCCCTGAGCCCCTTTTCTAAATTTAGAGGTGGTGATGGGTAGAGAGAAAGTGGGTCAGTTGCCAGAACCAAGATTCAAATTAACATAGGCGAGGACCCTGTCACGCTAGCCTTCCTCACCCTTATCTTTCCTCCCCCCCCATCACCCAACAACGAGAACCCTAACTGTAAGAAGGACCTGAATAATGAGAGTCAGGAAGGGAAAAGCAGGAAATGTTTCAAAGACATTGATGGAGTAGGAAGACTTGCCAGGAATAAATAGACAAATTCATGAAGGGGCTTTAATGAGGGACTGAAGTAAGGGGAAAAAAGGCAAGGTAAGGTGAGTAATAGTATGCTTTTTGACGTTTTAGGCAGGACCAGATGATATCAGGAACTTTGATGCAGCGTTTACAGAAGAAACAGTTCCATATTCCGTGTGTGTGTCTTCTGACTATTCCATAGTGAACGCCAGCGTACTGGAGGCTGACGACGCCTTTGTTGGTTTCTCTTACGCACCTCCTTCAGAAGACTTATTTTTGTGAGCAGTCTGCCATCAAGAACCCATTGAGCAAATATAAGCCTACAGATGACATGGAAACTCCTGTTTGTGTGAATATATTCAAATATGTTTAACTAGTGCCTCATTTTTACATGTAATGTTAAAAACTATGAAAAATGTATTTTCTGCTGTATGCGAGAAAATAGGGCATTTCAGAGAACTAAGTTTTGAATTAAAATTTGTATTCTTGTTTATTAAGCTTATTTTTAAACAGAAATTTTAAAAGCTACTGTTCTTAGCATTAACCTATTTTTAAAGAAAACTTTTTTGCTAATGACTGTTTCTTTTTCCCTCTAGGTTTATGCTAACATCTACCCAAGATAGACTGTTTTTTAACAGTCTGTTTCAGTTCAGTTAACATACATTAATGCCTTCGTAGCTCTCTACTTTGAGTTCTCAGATCACAACTATGCAATTGGTACATGGTTGTTTAAGAAGAAACCATATCTTTCCATAATGAATCACTGTTTGACATTATCATTTCTTGGTAGGATTAAAATATAAAAGCATAGTTAACTCATTGGCTGCTAGCTAACACTTTGAGTAACTGTCCATTCTGCAGATGAAATTAAGAAGTAACAAAAGGAAATCCTATGCTTTTGAAATACCAGTTCAAATTTATGAATTATTTTTCCTCTGGAGAAAAAGTAAAAGTTTAATAGAAATTTAGAAATTTTAAGTATTCCCAAAGCTCTGAAGGGAAATAAAGTACTGCTGGATTTTGTTTTTTAAGGCGGTGCCAAAAGCGAATATCTCTGTGTCATGTATTTATATTACCAATACGTTTTATTTATGTTCTTTTTGGTCTTTTGAATATTTAATATATTGTTAAGTAGGTCGAAATCTTGATATTTGTTTTTGCAAATAGCTATTCAAAACTGTCTTCCTAATTGGTTGATAAGTAAAAAATATTGCACTGTCTAGAGTATTTACCTAATTGGGAACTAAAAAGTAGAATAGCAAATTATGGGTCAGTATAAATGTATACAGTTTTACTACAATGTAACAAAAGTTAAAAATAATTTAGGCAGATGCATAGTCAGTATCTTATGTATCTTAGAAAAAGTACAGGAAGCTGACCTTAAAATCATACTAAAATCCAACTTGTAATTGTAAAAAAGAATATCTACAGAAAAACTAAAACTCATGCTTACCTTGGGATTCTGATTCTTAGTTTAGAGATTTTTCAGGTCTTGTAGGAAACTGTGAAAGAGTTTAGTGACGCAGTTTTGATGCTTCAGGAACAAGCATACTTTCCACGTATTTTCTCTTGAGAAAGAAATTACAAAAACTTTTCACACAAATACCCTTTAGCGTAAAATTGTTCAGCAGAAGGCAGGGAGGCAGAGTGTACTTTTGTTAGATTAGTAATGTTTGCATCCAATACACTGAATCTTCCTTTAGAGGTAAGACTTTAATAGCGACACTGTAAATATTTGGTTTATTTGGCACTACTGTAAGTTCTGCTTTTATACAAAGCTCTTTGCTTATTATGAAACAAAAACTGTAGTTTCTTGTATGATTTTTTTTTACTCAGCTGTTCCTTAATTAAACTGCCAAAAATTAAAGTGCAATATTGTATATTTTTAAGAACAAATTTTAAATAGAATATTGATGTTTCTCAGATCACAGGAAATACAAATCTTATATAGTATAATAAAAACTAGCAAAAAGATTAATGATCATCTAATGCCTGCCATTATTTTATCTTGTTTATTTTTTAAAATTTATTTTTTTATTTATTTATGGCTGCGTTGGGTCTTCGTTGCTGCGCGCGGGCTTTCTGTAGTTCCAGTGAGTGGAGGCTACTCTTTGTTGTGGTGCACGGGCTTCTCATTGCGGTGGCTTCTCTTGTTGTGGAGCATGGGCTCTAGGCACGCGGGCTTCAGTAGTTGTGGCTCGTGGGCTCTAGAGTGCAGGCTCAGTTGTGGCGCACAGGCTTAGTTGCTCCACAGCATGTGGGATCTTCCCAGACCAGGGCTCGAACCCGTGTCCTCTGCATTGGCAGGCGGATTCTTAACCACTGCGCTACCAGGGAAGTCCCCCTGCCATTATTTTAAATTAAAATTGGTGATGCTTACAGTAGTCATTACAAACTAATTATTCGTATATGTAAGGAAGAGAAGTATAAAATTTTAACTAAATATCTGGGTATACATAGAAATTTCTAGATTATCATAGGCTGACATGTTTAATATTCAGGGAACAAAATCTCTTCCAAGTTTCAAGTTTATTTTTTTTCTCAGAGCATGCTAAGTCTTTTAGAAAAAGGTCTGCCCTTTGAATAGTTGAACCATTTCATGGTTATTGCCAAAATAAACTCAAAGATCTAAATGAAGAAGCCCTGACATCCTTCATGTTACACATACCTCTTATTGCCTATGGTACAGTGTAGGGCTTCCCAACCATTGTCATGTCACAGCACACACTGAAAATTACAACATTTGGCACACCTGGTGAGAGGTGCCAGCTGATGTAGATGCTGGCAGCAGGTGCTCTGCTCAAAAGTTTTTATGCCAAAATAATTTTTCAATTTATGAGCCAGCAAACACTGTTGGGATATAATTTCAGCAATGGCAAATGTTTTAAAAGTGATATAAATATTTGAAATATTTATTACTATAAAATTTTATCACTATAAAAATTTACCTTTACCAATATCTTTTGGCATACCTGAAACTTTTATAGTGATTATCCATAGGCATAATATTACAGACCTTTACACAGATATTTTATGACTCATTCTTTTGTACATCACATACTGTATGAAAAGTGGGAGTGGTATGTGGGAACATTTTTAGTAGTGCTGGCATGATTTTCAATAAAGTGTGTTAAAATTGATAACTTATTTCCTCATGTATGTAGTTTGGAAGTTAGCTCTGTTTTTGAAGTGGGATTTTCTGCCACTTGCCTCTAACAGCAGTTTCTACTTTTGTTGGTTTTTACAGATTATTCTATATCCCAAGGAGATTGTTCATTTATATGAAACCCCAGAGTGGACATGGATGAGTTTCAAGTGGCATGAGTACCTTGAAAAGATACACCAAGTTTTGTGTGTAAATAAAATCGACTTGGGGGCAGGGAGTGCTGCATAGCTTTGTTTATTAGATGATCAAAAGGATTTACTGCTATAAAAAGACTGGGTTTCTTCTCTGCCACTTTTGTTCCCCTTCACTCACTGAATATTAAGAGGGTTTGCTCTCTAATTTCCCTGAAAGCATTCCAATTGGAGATTTATATCACTTATTTAGCATTTTTGGTGCAATTTTAATTTGTAATTTGTAATTCTTTAAACATATTCCTTAAAGGGACCCCCCTACAGAAAAGTATTTCTTATGTCACTATTTCTTTGCATTATGCCCATTTTTACAGAGGTACTTAAGTCAGAAAGAAATATAGCTGTCTCAAAATGGTAACTTTTTGATAATTTACCCAAAATCAAGATAGTAGAGAATAGTTTAAAGCAATATTATACAAAGAAAAAAAGCAAATATAGAAGTATAAATTCAGAGTGGTATTTATAGCAATGAAGTAGCCAATCAAAGGATCCTACAAATAAGTTATTTTTACATATTGTACTGAAAATGATGGATCACCATATGACTCTTACGGGAATAGTGTAAAACAAAGAATTACATTACTCTACATAACCCTGCTTACTGTAACAACCATGCCCATTTGGTGTTTTTACTAATCTTGTGTTTAAGTACAACTGAAGTTTTTGCTGTAAATTCTCTGCAGGAATATATCTCAGATTCATCCTTTTTTTCTAATAAAATTTCAGTATTTCCACCTTATTAGGGAACAGAGATTTCCACTCAATTTTAGTTAAACTTTGTGGGGAAGTCAACAATGAGTTGTCAATATTCAAATGTTTTTATGTTTTATTAGTTAACTCTTGGAATCCAGAAGGCTTATATACAGTAAAACAGACCCACTCAAGGTCAAATTTGATCTCAGTGTGTTGCAGTTTTGGTTCTTTCCAGGTAGTAGTTTATATAGCCTTGCTGTGTTGAATTTTTCTCTTATGCCTCAATGACAGCTTACTTTGTTAATGATTCATTGATGCTGCACACTGACACTTCTGTAGTTTATTTCAGTAAGATAGCCCCTAGTGATGTGCTTCAATTAGATATCAGAAGCAAAGCTTTGTGTTTTGTCAAAACTCTTATGACTTTAACACTTGAGTGCTGTGCACTTTGCTGTATATACAGCAAATTAAACCTCAAAGAAAAATATTAAAAGGGAAAATAAAGTCAGTTACATGTAAGACAAAAATAAAAGTTAAATCATAATTCTGTCATCTTAAGTATTTTAGCCATTGTACCACACGACAGAGAAGAGAATCAGGAATTTGGTCCAAAGGAAAAGTTAAATTGGGGAAGAGGTAGAAATAGCATAACCCAAGCAATGCAAGTACACAAGAATGCATGACAGGGACTTCTGTTTTCCAGCTTCACATGGAAGGAGCTTAGAAGTTGCCAGGTAAAAAGAGCTGAACAAACATCAACCTTTCTTGGATACAGATGACAGTGGATGACACAGGACAGACTGCTGCCCCCAAGACTGGAGAGACCGACAGGCAAATACAGGGATCTGTGGCTTTGCTGGAACAGAGGCAGCCACCACAGGAGCCAGTGCAGGGGTAGGAAGACCTGAGCTGTATTGACAAATTGCTGGGGACTAAGTGCGCACAACTTTGAGACTTCAGAAGTCCAGGAGAACCTAGTCACACGGATCCCCACAATTTTATGAGATTTACCTCCTGGGGCTCAACCAACTTCTCACAAATATTAAAGAAAAATTCCTTTGTGCTTCCAGCAGGAGGAGGGAAAATGAACCATTTTCAAATATGCCAGAGCACTGTGTTCTTAACAAGTCCTGCCCTCAGGAGAAACTAGTTAATCAGAGCCCGAGCGGGAGGGTTTTATCAGAGCCTAACTGAGGTGGGGGAAAGGAAATACCCAACTCCAGTTCATTCTAGCCATCCTAACCCACCTAATACAGGGGTGGGGGGGAGAAGAAGAAAACTGAGAAAGACACTCAGTTTGTGGGACAACTACAAAAGATGTAATATACATGTAATGAGAATACCAGAAGGAGAGAGAGAAAAAAGAACAGAAGAAATATTTGAAGTAATAATGACAGAATTTCTCCAAATTTCAGACACCAAACCCCAGATCCAGGAAGCTCAGAGAACACCAAGCAAGATAAATGCAAAGACAACAAAACAAAACAAAACTATAGCTAGGCATACATTCTCAAACTACAGAAAATCAGAGACGAAAAATCCTGAAAGAGGCCAGAGGAAACAAAGATATGAATTACATCTGACTTCTCAGAAACCATGCAAGCAAGAAGAGAGTGGACTGAATATTTACAGTGTTGAGAGAGAGAGGAAAAAAAAAACCCGCCAACTTGGTGAAGGAGAAATAAAGACTTTCTCAGACAAACAAAAATTGAGGTAATTTGTTGCCAGTAGACCTGCCTTCCAAGAGAGTTTAAAAGAAGTTCTTTAGAGAGAAGGAAAATAATATAATTCAGAAACTCAGATCTACATAAAGAAAGGAAGAAGGAATCCAAGAAGAAATAAGTGAAGGTAATATAAAAACTTATTTTTCTTATTTTTAATTGATCTAAGAACTGAAATAATAACAACAATGTATTTGATTATGTATGCTTACATATATATCATATAAATATGCTTGCTTATGCTTTTACGTAAGTAAAACAAATGACCATGATACAAGGAATGAGGAAGAGGAAGTAAGATTATTTTGTAATTATAAGGTATTCACACTAAGGTACTTCACTATACTGTGAAGCAGTGTCGTTTGAAAGTGGGCCTTGATTAGTTGTAAATGTATATTTACAGTCTAGGACAATCAGTTTGAAAAAGGAGAAAAAAAAATAACTGACAGCTGAGAAAGGAGAGGAAGTGGAATGAATTAAAATCACAAAAGGCAGAAAAAGAAGAGGACAAAAATAGGAATGAGTAAAAAGGCAACAAATGGAAAACAGTAACAAATATGGTAGATATTAATCCAACTATATCAATAATCACTCTGAACATCAGTGGTCTAAATGCACCAATTAAAAGACAGATTTTTCAGAGTGGATCAAAAAACAAGCCCCAATGACATGTTGTCTATAAGAAATCCACTTTAAATATAAAGACATACAGATTAAAAGTAAATGGATGGAGAAAATATATAGCATGCTTATATTAATCAAAAGAAAGGAGGAGTAACTATACTGATTTCAGACAGAGTAGACTTCAGTGAAAGGAAGGTTATCAGGAATGAAGAAGGACATTAGGGACTTCCCTGGTGGTCCAGTGGTTAAGACTCTGCACTCCCAATGCAGGAGGCCCAGGTTCGATCCCTGGTCAGGGAACTAGATCCCGCATGCCACAGCAAAGATCCCGCATGCCACTACGAAGATCCCACGTGTTGCAACTAAGACCTGGCGCAGATAGATAGATAAAACAAACATAATGATAAAGGAGTCAATTCTCCAAGACATAACTATCTTTAGTATGTATGCACCTAACAACAGGGTATATAAAGCTACATTAGGCATGCTTCAACACCCGTCTCTCAGAAATGGACAGATCCAGCAGGCAGAAAATCAGCAAGGACATAGTTGAACTCAACAACACCATCAATCAACTGGATAGAAGTGACTTCTGTAGACTGCTTCATCCAAAAACAGCAGATAACACACTCTTCTCAAGTTCACATGGAACACTCACCAAGATCAAATTCTGGGCCATAAAAAACACTTTACCAAATTTAAAAGTGTAGAAATCATATAATGTCTGCTCTAAAACCACAATGGAATTAAACTAGAAATCAATAACAAAAAATAACTGGAAAGTCCCAGTTATATACATGAAGATTAAACAACATACTTAAAAATAATACATGGATCAAAGAAGAAATATCAAGAGAAATTTTAAAATGCTTTGAACTAAATGAATGAAAACAAAATATCAAAATTCGTGGATAGAAAGTAGTGCTTAGAGGGAGATTTATAGCATTGAATGCATATATTAGAAAGGAAGAAAGATCTAAAATCAATAAGTTTCTACCTTAGGAAACTAGAAAAAGAAGGGAAGGCAGAGGGAACTCTGTAACTTTTACTCAGTTTTGCTGTGAACCTAAAAACTGCTCTAAAAAAATTAAAAGAAAAGCATGAGAGCAGGTCCTGTGTAGCTGCTGAAAAAGAAAAAATGGGAGAGGGGATGAGAATGGAAAGGGAAAGGACTTTGATTTGCATAAAACAGTCCTCTTCCACACCACCACCCCCAAGTTAAAAAATTAAAATGAACCTATCACTTATGAAGTATTCATCTTTATGAATCTGCCTAACAAATGCCCTATATGAGTGTACCTAAAAATAAATGTTGCTTCTTGCATAAGTTACTAGTTTTACCCATGGGATATCTACTTTAAAATTTCAACCTATTGGGGGGGCTTCTAATTCTCAACCTGCCACTGTGATGTTCAGTGATATTCTGTAATAATAAAATGCTGAGTATTTACAGCAGTGTATCAATAAGTTTTGGTTAATCAGTTAACCATAACAATTCATTTCCATGCCAAAGTAATAATGGAGTTTTAAATCAACCAAGTCCAGTAGAATCTTCTAATAGGTTTTTATGTTTTTAATAATACTTTAAAATATGTTAGACATAAGAAAAGCACTTAAATTTTTAAGTATTCAGTCCACTACTGCACATTGCAAACTCTCTGAAAATGATAGTGATATCTAGAATCAAAATGTCAGTGCTTCTTATTTGACTGGTAGGGGAGAAAAGAGAAGACTCCTCAGGGTTTCCAAGGAGGACTGGAGCGGCTGCTTTCCTTATTAAAAACAGATTGGCGGGACTTCCCTTGTGGAGCAGTGCGCCTGCCAATGCAGGGGACACGGGTTCCCCTGCAAAACTTTAAACTATACATGAATGCCTTTTTGAAGAATTGATTCTACCATAAAACACAAGATCCATCAGCAGACCATAGCCTAGTTCTCATCTAAAATATCAACAGTGTTCATGACCACAGAATTGTAGTACGAGACAGTTTTAACAGCTCTTTGCTGTTGCAAATTGATTTCTAGTTCAGCAAAATATTTTCCTCACCTCGTCACTCATATCGATTATATTCCCCCCAGAGAAACAAATTCTGTGGTGTTTTGTCAACCCTGTTAAATACTGAAGGGGTGGCTTCAATTACTTTTCCATGGCATGTGGTCCAACCTTCCACCTCCTGGTGCCCCACCCCCATGCATAACTGCACCAAGAAATACTAACGGGGGAGGACTCAGCACAAGTTTTGGTTTTTTGCTAACAGCTTTATTGATATTTAATTCACATACCTTAGAATTAACCCATTTGAAGTGTCAAATCCACTGGCTTTTGGTTTCTTCAGACTTGTGCAACTATCATCACAATCAATTTTGAACGTTTTCACCACCTTGAAAAGAAACCGTGTGTGGGTGGATAAACAAAATGTGGTATATACATAAAATGGAATGTTATTCGGCCTTTAAGAGGAAGTACTGACGTGTTATGACATGGATGAACCTTGAAACATTTTGTCAAGTGAAATAAGTCAGTCACAAAGGACAGGTACTATATGATGCCACTTCCATGAGGTACCTCGAGTAGTCAAATTCATAGAGACAGACCATAGCATGCTGGTTGTCAGGGGCAGGTGGGAGAGTGGGGAGCCTGGAAACGGGGAGTTATTGTTTAACGGGGACCAAGTTTCCATTTGGGAAGATGAAAAAGTTCTGGAGGTGGATCGTGGTGAGGTTTCACAATGTGGATGTACTTAAAATCGCTGAACTGTACCCTTAAAAATGGTTAAAGTGGGGCTTCCCTGGTGGCGCAGTGGTTGGGAGTCTGCCTGCCGATGTGGGGGACGCGGGTTCGTTCCCCGGTCCGGGAAGGAACGGGTCCTCGTCGGAGCAGCTGGGCCCGTGGGCCATGGCCGCTGGGCCTGCGCGTCCAGAGCCTGTGCTCTGCAACGGGAGGGGCCGCGGCGGTGAGAGGCCCGCGTACCACAAAAAAACCAAAA